>NC_039364.1:156950992-157051294 GCF_003573695.1 Papaver somniferum | reverse complement strand
GCGGTGGTGGGCGGTGGTGGTGGGAGGAGGTGGTGGTGGTAGTCGGTGGTGGTGATAATCGGAGGTGGTGATGGTGGTAATCGGCGGTGGTGGGTGGTGGTGGTGGGAGGAGCTGGTGGTTATATATATAGGTGGTTATTAGGTTGGTTTTAAATTAAATTAGGTTAAGGGTAAGTTAGTCATTTCAACACTTTAGGACACCCCATATAACTATAGGGAAGGTGACCTAATAAAACCATGATATCCTCAAAAAAAACATGGTCCCTAAAAAATCATTCTATAATAAGTCATCAAGAATTTATTTGTTGAGCACTTATATACAGACCAACAAAATAAACATCGGAATAAACTGAGATCCCACTCCCTACCCATGTGGACTTGGGCAGCTTTGTATGAGTCGGTTTTTTATTGAACCCTGATTTTGGGCATACCTAAATATTTCTAGGCATATAAAACAATAGTCCCATCTTGGGTGACCTTATAAGGAGTACCCTACGGGTAGTTCAATTACCTATATACCCTTAATAAAAAAAAATCTAAAATCAGGTTTCTAAAAAATCAAAGTCAGTTTCCCTTAACATCTCTTCTTCTTCCTCCTCCTCTAGCCGAACTCTTCCCCCTCCTGCGAAAAAAAAAATTCATCATCGTGATTCATTATCGATTCGTAAAAATTTGATCGTCGATTAAACTCAACCACATAATGACTCGTACAAAGAAAAGCAGGGACTAGGCAAACCAAATCGTCTTCTAATCCATCAATTGAAGAAGAAGAACCAATTGAATATGAAGGTGTAGAAACTGAAAATCAACCACCAATTGAACCAACTGCATCTCCAACTCCGGAAATGAGGATAAGAAAGTAAGTTTTACAAACCCAATCTCCTATTTGTTGTTTTTCATCGAATAAATGACGGTTACAGTGTTGGGTTCGGCTCAAAATTGAGTTGCGTTTTTAGCCGAACCGTTCTTCACAAAAGCTTCATGTAAGTGTATATGAACAGTTCGGCATGAAATTTCAAGCCGAACCTAGTCACAAATATAGATGCATAGGGGTTCGGCGTATTCGATAATCATAATATGTACCGAACCTAGCACATTTACGAGGTTCGGCTATTACGATATTCTCAATATGTGCCGAACCAATAACAATATTTTAACCCAAAAAATAACAAATTGATGTTCGGCTCATACGATTTTCGAAATATAAGCCGAACCAGTAATTATTATTTTTCCGGACTATTCAGGATGTTGTTCGGCTTACTATGAAACTTTCATTTAAGCCGAACTAGTGTCTAGCAAAAGGGTTGGAATTGAAAATTATAGGTTCGGCACATGCAGTAAACAGATTCAGTGAGCCGAACCGTTCATCAATTGGTAGATTCGGCTCATAGATGTGAGCTGAACCTCAACCTGTTTCGCTGAACCATGATCCAAAAAATCATCTAAACAACCTTTATAATTATGAAAATTATCTTAATCACTAATCAATATTACTAACACTAGTACGTAAAGGGCAGATTCGCCATTAAAAAAATTTGGGTTAAGGGGTAATCTGATTTTGCTATTTCACAATCTTTTTTGTCTTTATGCAATATGTCTAGTAAGATTTCAGTATGCCCAAAATCAGGATTCTTTTTATTTGTGGGTCTGTCAAGCATTTTTGTCATACACTGACACGTTTGTTGGGCCTCCGGATGGTTCGGGCCTTGGGGATCCATCGTGAAGTTATAGATGTTGGGGGCGCATTTGGGCCATTAGATTTTGGTACACTGGCGCAGTCGAAACTTTCGATTTTTTTTCATTTTTTTTGATCAATAAAAAGTTTTGGATCCAACCAATGGCAAATCCCATGGAGTCTGGAGATTTCGGGCTAGACCCGACTCGTGGATGGACTGAGCTTCTCAGACCCATGTTGTCAACTCATTGCCATTGGCAAAATAAAGTAACAGTAAAACGAAACTTTCGACTTGAAAGACTCTAAACGTCCCTCAAATTTCCTCTCTATTTCACATTTATTAACGACCCACCCCTTCTCCCCTTTCCTTTTCAACAACGTACATACGTGAAAGGTGTCATAGTCCAGTGTTGGTGGCTAAAGTACGATGTGTGCCCTGTGTGATGGTTTGACTTTGATTTTGCCGACTTCCAATATGCACAGGAAGACAAAATAAACAAACATATTGGTCTGACAATCACGCGGTAGCTGAAACATATAATAAAATGAGAGCTTAGAGCAACTGCACTGGTGCGATCAAAACCAAAGATCAAAGATCAAAAAAAAGACCAAATTTTGGGTTTAGTCCGTGTTGTGACGCAACGGTACATGATTAAAATTTCGTCAGGCGGATTTTAAAAGTCCGCCCCATTTTTTCTTCGTAAAATTTCATCAGGCGGACTTTAAAAGTCCGCCCCATTTTTTGTAACTTTCATCAGGCGGACTTTAAAAGTCCGCCCCATTAAAATTTCATCAGGCGGATTTTAAAAGTCCGTCCCATTTTTGGTAACTTTCATCAGGCGGACTTTAAAAGTCCGCCTCATTCTTTTTCTTTTTTATTTAATTTGAATTTTCATCGGGCGTAATTTAAATTTACGCTCAGCAACAAGCGTACTTTAAATTTACGCCCAGCAACAAGCGTACTTTAAATTTACGCCCGATTATATTAGAATTTGGGATTTGATCGCGACCATATTTGGTCTGGAATTTGATCTTTGGTTGGGATTTGATCTTTACTCCGTCCCACTGTGTTACGATCTCATCCCAAATTTTTGGTTATACTCGCCCAGTGTGGATGCTCTTAGAAACGGATTTTAGACTCTTTAGTTGTATTAATAGATGATGATGATAACGATAAAGAAAGTCATATTTGGACCAAGAAAATGTAGAGTGGTGAGGGGAAAAAATGCATGCTAATTGCAACCTGGGAGATCCACCGACCAGACACCCATGCATCTGATTTCTATACTTCGAGATGCCTTTTCAGCTTAGATTGACTAGGGTCTAGTGTGGATTGTGCTTACTGAGCATGGAATCGGTTATACAAGTGATATTTGTTGTCACCAAAACAAATACGCAATAGCTTAGAGCATCTCCAGTAGTAAATTGGCATGCATCTTTTGGGAAAGTTATTTTCTCTAATTTAAAGACCAAATTTTCCTTAATTTGAGGAGATAAAAGAAAAACATCTACAATTGGAAATTGTATTGTTTTAGTTCTGAACTTTTTAAATTATTGATCCAAATTATATATTTAATCATAACCGTAGATAATAATGATGAGTAGGATATTCACATCCTCTAAGAGAACCTCTAAAATTAAACGATGGCTTTGAGGATGTCTACATAACTACCAGACACATCATCTTTATTTTCTTCCTTCACATTTCCATTGGAGAGGATTTTTTAAACTAAATCATTGAAAATCCTATGTGGCCTTATATTTAGGACATTTTCAATGTCTCATCGAAGATACTCTTAGTATTTCATTTAGAGGAAACGCGAATTTAGTGAAAGTGTGTCATAAGAGCATAATCAAGAGATATTATAATTGTTTAATTTATCCTATGAAAAGATTGTATCGGTTCGATTTATCGACAAATACTCCCACGAGTTTGGTTCATAATTATTTGAAAATATATAAAAGACCAAACTATAATAAAAGAAACTTTGGTATGTTAACTCATATTTTATAAATGAACAGCTAAAGCATCTAATAAATTGAATTATCATCCGATAGTTTATTTTCTCAAAATGAACTGCTAAATTAACAATACATTTTTCAAAATGGATATCAAGTTTATCGGTGTATATAGTTTTCAAAAGTTAAGCTAAACTGATAATGTGAATATTAAGACTTCAAAAATTAGTTTTGATATTGTGGTGTTTGTACTCGATGTACAGATCATTTCGAAAGTTTTTGAAGATGAAATATCTAATAAATTCCAACTCAATGTTTGAGATAATATTATTTTTCAAGAATTCTCATCTAATTTTAGATATATCAATGACATATCGAACATAGTTTTAAATAAATAACGTTATGTTGGTATTTTTTGATAGTGGTAAATAAGGTTGTCGTTCACTCGGATTTTGTTGAGATTGATTTAGACTTGAATATACAAAATACTAAAAACAAAGGAAAATATACAAAATAAGGTCACAGGATGAAGAGACACTAGGACGCATGATTTCACTATTTTTCATATTCTTGTGGTTCAATCATTAATTCTTAACAATATAGCTCAAACAAAAGAAGTTGTGACTCTAATTCTTTGCCAAAAATAGATTTCATAAAACATTAGTTGTAAGTTGCGAGCATGACGCATCAAAAGTAATTAAAACCAAGCATGCGACATCAAACAAAATAACAAATAATTAGTAGAAATCATAACGCAATAAAATCTATGCAAAAAGTCATATAAAGAATTAATTCATTTACCACAATCATGAAAAGTTGCTTCCTCCGTCGTCCCAAAAATGGGGTTTAGCTCCTCATGATAATACCAGAGACGATAATATGATTAAATAAATTTATTTTATTAATCACCATTGGAGTTCTCAAAATAAACCGTATACTCCTTTTTCTAAAATAATAATAATCAGAAACAGTAGAAAATAGAATTGAAAATATTAAACTCCAAATGAAATAACGCTCTTGGCTCCAAACTACCGGCCTCTCCAAATGTGCTCTCTAGCTCTCTATTTATGCACACAAATACACGTTACTCAAATATATTCTTCCATAACTCCAAAATCTTCTTCTTTTTAATTAAAAATATCTTCAGAATTTTTCCTTCTCTTTATTTTATATATTTCTTTACTAAACTCATATCTTCTTTAATTCGCAGAATAAAATCCAAGATAAAATCTTCTAAAGATATCTTTCTTGTTTAATACAAGATAACTTCCTTTTTCTTCAAAACTTCATGTTTATAAGGCAAGAAGATATTCTTATCTTAAAGATAATAAATTCTTTACCGTTGACACCAAATTTCCCGCCAATTTTTCTTTTCAAATCAAGGAAGAAGATGGAGCCCCCTTAACCAGTAATGAGGTGCGATTAGCAGTTGGCTCCATGGGGTTCCCCTTATCAGTTGGGTGCCCCTTATCCAAAACTGAGAGTCTGAATAACATGTGTCCTCCGGGTGCCTATACCAACTTTTCGAGCCGAATTTTCCAAAAATGTTTATTTTCCAAAAATAACTACAAACACATAGAACACCATAATAAGTAGAAAACCGAGTACCAACAATACTGAAAATTGAGGACAATTCGGTCACAAAAATGTGTCTATCAAATACCCTCAAACTTATTATTTGCTAGTCCTCGAGCAAATCTAATCTAAAAAAATAAAAATGACTACACTTAGCACGTGCAGCAAGCCGTTAAACCGCTAAGTGGCCCTAGCGGCGGAGTGTTGTCTCCGGAGGGTTTACCAGAGGTGACCCACAAAACCTTTACTCCGGACCCTAGCTATCTACGCAAAACCTTGGAAGGCACTAAAGAATCTCCTTGGTTGGCATACTCTCATTGACTACAGGAGGAAGTACCCTGATGTGAAATTCCAATTGTTGTACACGAGTTTGCGCTCAAGCATACTAAAATTCATATAAGTGACAGAGCTCTACTCAGATAGTTTCTGTACATCATAACCGGAGTCAACCAATCACATGGAAATATTAAGAAGATTGATGTAGAGAAAAAACGTAGATGGTTTTAAGGTGAACGGTGTTTCCCATATCTGTCTGAAGGCCTCTGCCAAGATGAACCTATCTTAATGGAATGAGATACCGGTCTGACTAATATCAACACAGCTGGCATATACAAGGGGACCAGCGGGTGATAATCCTAACTCTAGGTCAATACAACTGGCATATACAAGGGCACCAGTGGTCGATTTTATTTAATTTATTCCGGTTGGTCTGATGGTCTGGTCTCAATTATTTTTTTCTTTTTCTTTTCTTTTTTTCTTTATTTTCAATTTTTTTTTTTGGTATCTCAATCACTCTATTTCACCCTAGCAAAGGTAACAACTTGAATCGTGTGTCCCACCAAATCACTTATAAGAAAAGAAAAATAAAAACAGAAGGTGAAAAAGATTCAACGAGATATGGCGAAACTACCATGTTTTTTTTTTAAAATTCTAACACCTGAGCTCTGTGCTTCTATGAATAGACTCTTTAGATGTTTCCATCTAATCAGATTGGTTCCTCAACTCCTATAACCAAGATGTTCTCATCCACTTAGATTGGTTAGTGCCAACCTTAATAAGCATAAATTTCTAGGCTCCGGAGTTTATTCATTGCAACTAAAAGTTTCTCTCATACCCCCAAACTTAAATCTAACATTGTCCTCAATGTTCTAAAGATAAAACTAAAAGCATGAACAAGGAGAAACTGTTACCACTTGAAGAAAAAGAGTTAAGGAAAGATATTACCGTGTTGCATGAGATTGGGTTACCTCCCAAGAAGTGATAAGTTTAAAGTCTTCAGCCAAAAATCGGAAAGAATTAATCACCTCATAAAATCATAAAGTAATATCCGGAATAACTGCGGATCACCAAAACCAAATAGAGCTATCACAAGTAAAAGGAATCTGCAACATGCTAAGAAAATTAACAAATAAAGCACAACCATGTCTAGTTTCCTGTTTAAGACAACTACATCTAGCTGTGGTTCAGCTTCAGGTTCTATAACCGGGTCTAGATAAAATATTTCCATGGGTTGCATTTCCTCATAAGTTAGATCTGAATGTTCAGGTTCTAGAGTCTGGAAAAACTCAAATACAAACTTAGAAGCACATAATAATAACCTGAATAACTGGGGATCCTCTAAGTCAATCAGATTTGATTCACACATCTGACCAAAATGAGAGTGGTGGTGTTCCTTAAACAAATGTGTCGACCCTAATCTCCTAAAGTAATTAGGTTTAGTCTCAAAACTCAATAACTGACACATTTCAAATTCAAACGTTCCCACAATTGGAATAAAAGTTTTTGGTGGGAAAACAAAATCAATCTGGGTATCATATCCTGGGTAAACCACATCAACCAGAGGATGGGTTTCTAACAACTGAACTTCTTCCTGGACACTATTAGGTTCGGGAAAATGCGTATGACGATAATCTTATAAAATGGTTGAGGCACATATGTCAAGTCCCAAGTGAGGGACCTTTCTAAGAGTTAAAGCACATGGAGAATGATGAGCACCCCCAAACTTAGAGTTTTCAGTGTCTCTAGAAAGAATAGTCACAACTTCCCTAATTTCTAGGTCATCAGATTCCTGGAAATGGTCAATTGATTCTTCTAAGTCAAGTTCATCCTCACTCATCTCTACGAGTTCATTTTCATCTAAGAGTAGAGTTTCTAAATTTCTAGACTCGAAAACAATATTCTCAGGATAAACTAGTTCCTCTAAACCATCATTGGTTTCGTAATCAAAAGGAAGTACAACTTCGTATAAAACGGTATTATCTTTAGTCAAATCCCCGTCCTTTTGAATAGGTGGATAATAATTAAAATTATCGGGATTTGAACCAGAAATATCATTATCATTATCAAGCTCAATAGGAGTAAAAAATTCCTGATCACCATGCCTAAATACTTCAGATTCTTCATCAACATTGTCCACATCATACTCATCATTATCATAACATGGAAATGGTTGAACCTCATCTACACAAAGAGTGTCACCAATTCTAACCTCGATATCTTGATTATGCAAATAACTATCCTCATTTTCAAGAGTATTATTGGATATACTATATTGGAAATTCAAGTCATTTCGAGCAATACTTTTGTTCGTCTCTAACTCAAGTCTACGTGTCGACTCAACTATCCTCTCAAGGGTCTCTTCTAAAAAAAGCTCCCTAAGTGTTGGATCTAAGTTTTCACTTAAACTATTGAGGATATCTTCCAAAGAAGATTCAGTCGTTGCTGCAGTTCTTTCTTCAATAACTACGTTGTTCACCTCATCTAATTTGTATGTCGATTCAGCTAACTTACGTGATGAATCAGCTAAATTCCTGAGAGACTCTTGTAGAGGAGGAATAGGAACTGAAGGATCATAAAAAGAACTACTTTTCAATAGTTTGATTGTATCCTCTAAAGATGAAGAATTAGTATTATAATCTTCTTGCCCGTATGATCGATGCGCGTGTGGATAGTAATTGGGCTCACCATGGTATGACCCAAAACCTTGAAAAGGCTGGCGTTCCCAACCACTATTCACACTATGATCATAAAAAGTGTAATGTCCATGTTGTTCAGCTGGATAATCATTGTAGTGGCTATACCAGTTCGACATCCTAACTGCAAGGGAATTCTAAACAAGCACAAACAAGGCTGACTCGACCATAACAAGCCTATTTTATCTAGAAAACAAAAAGCATGATGGCTCCACTTAGATTGTTTCTAGACTAGCTTCTATTCTTTCGAAAAGGAATTCGTTACAATATGAGCAAACCTCTCTGGAATCAATCCGAGTTAAAGTAAGTTGAATAGAGACGAGGGAAGCTCAGTGGAGATTTGATACCCAAGGCCTCACCGGCGTTACAAGGCGGCGTATTCAACTCACATAAACCATCATGAACTTCAAAGTATGCTCAAAAGAGTAACCAATGTTTTTTGAACGACTTTCCCAATAAGCTCGTTACCCTATCGGTCTCGTTCTAGTCCAAATTTTAAGGCTTAGGTTCGCGTAGGTTATGTGTTCCTAAGGCGGGCAAGAAGGAAACCGTGATGAAATCCGAGTCCTTATCTTGATGTAGCTAGGCCTTTCCCTTTACTAGAAAATTAAATCCGATTTCAGGTCCTCAACATATATGCATACAAAATCATCCAGTAAACCCGCTGACAGGGGATTCGCGGGTGTTTAGAATTCTTACCTCCCGTTCCAGACGGGGGATGAACCGTTGAAGTCGACTCGGGCCACCGACTCCAATGTCAGTGTACGAACCCGAGGGGCCGAGGCGATATCGTAATCGCCGTCCTTCCCTGTGCAGTTTATATTTAAACTAACCCTTCCTTAGGGTTTTAAAAATAAAGTCCAATGTTCAAAGTCCAAAAGAAAAGAAAAAAAAAATGTCCAAAAATAAAATATTACAAAAATAAAAAACTTAATTACAGTTTCTAAAAAATAAAAATAAAATTATTTACAAAATCTTGTTCTTCACTCCTTTTGGATTTCTCTTTTCTTTCCTTTTTGGGCTTTTCATTTCTTTTCAGCACTTTATCTTTTTTTCTTTAGCTTAGCTCCAAATTTGAAAGCAAACAAAAATACCAAAACGCGTAAAAAAGAACAAATGTAATAAAACCTAAAAACAAATCTATAAACAAATCCGCGTCGGCGGCGCCAAAATTTCGGTATTTTTTTATAGTGGTATATAAGGTTGTCGTTCACTCGGATTTTGTTGAGATTGATTTAGTCTTGAGTATACAAAATACTAAAAACAAAGGAAAATATACAAAATAAGGTCACAGGATGAAGAGACACTAGGTTGCAGGATTTCACTACTTTTCATATTCTTGTGGTTCAATCACTAATTCTTAACAATATAGCTCAAACAAAAGAAGTTGTGACTTTAATTCTTTGCCAAAAGTAGATTTCATAAAACATTAGTTGTAAGTGCGAGCATGACGCATCAAAAGTAATTAAAACCAAGCATGCGACATCAAACAAAATAACAAATAATTAGTAGAAATCATAACGCAATTAAATCTATGCAAAAAGTCATATAAAGAATTAATTCATTTACCACAATCATGAAAAGTTGCTTCCTCCGTCGTCTCAAAAATGGGGTTTAGCTCCTCATGATAATACCAGAGACGATAATATGATTAAATAAATTTATTTTATTAATCACCATTGGAGTTCTCACAATAAACCGTATAATCCTTTTTCTAAAATAATAATAATCAGAAACAGTAGAAAATAGAATTGAATATATTAAACTCCAAATGAAATAACGCTCTTGGTTCCGGACTACCGGCCTCTCCAAATGTGCTCTCTAGCTCTCTATTTATACACACAAATACACATTACTCAAATATATTCTTCCATAACTCCAAAATCTTCTTCTTTTTAATTAAAAATATCTTCAGAATTTTTCCTTCTCTTTATTTTATATATTTCTTTACTAAACTCATATCTTCTTTAATTCGCAGAATAAAATCCAAGATAAAATCTTCTAAGGATATCTTTCTTGTTTAATACAAGATAACTTCCTTTTTCTTCAAAACTTCATGTTTATAAGGCAAGAAGATATTCTTATCTTAAAGATAATAAATCCTTTACCGTTGACACCAAATTTCTCGCCAATTTTTCTTTTCAAATCAAGGAAGAAGATGGAGCCCCCTTAACCAGTAATGGGGTGCGATTAGCATTTGGCTCCATGGGGTGCCCATTATCAGTTAGGTGCCCCTTATCCAAAACTGAGAGTCCGAATAGCATGTGTCCTCCGGGTGCCTATACCAACTTTTCGAGCCGAATTTTTCCAAAAATAACTACAAAAACAAAAAACACATTAATAAGTAGAAAATCGAGTACCAACGATACTGAAATTGAGGACAATTCGGTCAAAAAAATGTGTCTATCACGTTATTCAACGTTTTAGAAACTAAGTAACAAATTTTGAACCAACTGAATACTCCCTCAGATACTATTTCTTTTTCATTTTAGCCTAAAAATATGTCAAATCGAAAAGGTGATTGTATTTCTTTTCAAAAAATGGAGGGAGTATAAACTTTTCTTTTCTTCATCAATAAAAATAAATAGTTATTTTTAGGGTGTAGATGGGGAAAAACGATTTGCTGGTTTTTACGGAATTGAGGAGGCGATCGTGCGGAGGAGACTCCTTGAACCGAGCAAAATATTTAACCTCACACAGATGCACTGCAAGAAGGGAGAGCTTTAAGTTCGAGAGATCAATCCGTAGGACTCCGAACTAAACCAAGATAATGGCCGTTCCATAGTCAATTCGGTCACAAGAGAGGATGGGTCGATCTGTAGGATGGAAGCTGAGAAATGTGTGAGATCAATGGTGATCGAAGATCGTAGGTGTGTTGTGTATTCTGCATGAAGAAATAAGATAAGTTCTGATTGATTGAATTTGCTCTGTTGAGAGTAATTGCTCAGATGTTGAGTTCTTAATCTCTTGTTGTTTGTTTGACGAGAGATTGTCTCGTCCTTTCAATCATGATTCAGAGACTTATTTATATCGCCAGAATTATAAACACCTTGATCCCATGAAGTGTGACAGTTGTTGGAGTCAAAGAGCGGGGAACTGGGAAATCGTGTCAAAACCAGTTTCTCATCGTACGGAGACTTGGTTAATTTTCCACACACTACTTTGCTAACTCCTCCAACTGATTGCACGACTTGCTCACATTCTCATCGTGTGTATGAACACACGTGTCGTAGACCGCCAGACCAAAACCCTAGTTAATATCCCCATATGACATGATTGACATCTCGTGATTGTGGAGTCAGTTGCTGACTTTATGGGATGATGAGTCCTTGTGTTGTTCAGTCGTGATTTGCAAATGTTCTGAGACTCACGAATTGAACATGTCTGCTGAGACAAAGGCATAATTATGTTGATTGTTAAGGTGAGAAAATATTGCTCGTATGATAAACTGTTGAATATTGATAGTCAATATTCATGGACTGAGAAAGTATTGCTCATTTGATGAATTATTGAATATTGATAGTCGAACCAATATTCATGGACTGAGCAAATGTTGTTCATTTGATGAATTACTGAATATTGATAGTTGAACCAATATTCATAGACTGAGAAAATGTTGCTCATTTGATGAATTATTGAATATTGATAGTTAAACCAATATTCATGGTCTGAGCAAATGTTGCTCATTTGATGAATTATTGAATATTGATAGTTGAACCAATATTCGTGGTCTGAGAAAATATTGCTCATCTGAGAAAATGTTGCTCGTTTGATGAATTATTGGTAGCAGGACCAAATAAAATATTAATTTAAGATACTGAAAACTAGGCCGAGCATAATGATAAAAGTGTTGATCACGGGATCAACATAAAATTATTGGTGTTTGAATCTGATCAGGATTATGTTTCTGCAGAGCTCTGGATTCGAAACCCTAATTTTTTATTAATTGATGATTTATTGAAAATCAACTACAGTGAAGGAGGGACCGGCTACATGGGATGACGAGTCGACCATGTAACGCCCAGATGCTCAAATAAGAAAAATACCAAAGTCTCCTGAAGACCAGTTGGTGAAAAGAAGATTAAATGTTGGTTTAATCCTTTATTAAAATAATGCTCGTGTGAGCGTTAGGTTGTAAAACCTGATTATGGAGAGATGAGGGACCGACCAAGGGGTCATGGGACCGGCTCTTGGTGGTCGTGAGACCAACTGATGGTCATTTGATCAAACTCCCAGTTGTTTGAGAAGAGTTTGGAACCAATATAAGCAATTGAGCAAATTAGGTCAAAATTATTAAAACATGTGGGACCGGCTATTAGCAAGCCCTATGGTCGGCCTTGGTCAGTCAAGGATACATGCCCGCGTCACCATAATGTCCATGTCTCAATCCTGAGAGTTTCGATATTTTCTGGTGTGTGTTTGAGCAACATTTTGAGAAAATATGAAGAAATCAGGGATGTTTGCTGAAATCGGGAAAACTTCATGAGATGAAGGAATAAATAAATAAAAATAATGAAGGAATCATGAAGTGTGGGACTGGCTACGGCCAAGGCATGGCCAGCCGGCCAAAGAGCCCGATCCCGAGGCACTTTTCCTAATTTATAATAGTTTTCATGATTTTAGGGAAATATCATAAAATCAAGGAGTTTGTTGAAACCAATGAATTTGTTGAAATCAAGGAGTTTCCATGAAATGAGGGAAACATAAAAAATAATAAGAATAAAATAAAGAGTGTGTAGGACCGTCTAAGGCATGACTGCCTAGCTAGGTACCGGTCCCACAAGTATCCCTAATTTTATATTATTTTTCATGACTTGAGGGAAATTTCATGAATTCAAGGAGTTTGTTGAAACCAAGGAATTTGTTGAAATCAAGGAGTTTCCATGAGATGAGGGAAACATAAAAAAAAAATAATACGCGTGGGATCGGCTAGGGCAAGACCGGTCGGCTAGGGCCCGGTCCCACGAGTTTTCCTAATTTTATATTATTTTTCATGACTTGGGGGAAATTTCATGAATTCAAGGAGTTTTTTCATGAGACGAAGGATATTTGCTCAAATGAAGA
Source organism: Papaver somniferum (assembly GCF_003573695.1). Classification (NCBI taxonomy): domain Eukaryota; kingdom Viridiplantae; phylum Streptophyta; class Magnoliopsida; order Ranunculales; family Papaveraceae; genus Papaver; species Papaver somniferum. The sequence continues at coordinate 157,038,049 of NC_039364.1, read as the reverse complement.
GATTTTCATGAGATCAAGCAAAATAATAAAATATAAAATTAGGCGTGGGACTGGCCACGGCACGACTGGCCGGCCGGTGGGCCCAGTCCCCTAGCGCCTTGATTAATATTTTATTATTTAATATTTTCTTTCTATTTTGCATAGGTTCATCATGCCTTCGTATTTTGGAATGCTCGTTCGTGCATTTAGGTGCTCGCTTGTGCATTATTACTGAGTATACTTGCACCATTTTGGTTAGGGCTTACTTGATAGCGGCTCAGACGCCCGTTCGTTGAATATTTATTACTAACCCATTACTGGGAAAACCATGAATTGAATTAATGAAATATTATGAAAAACATAGAATGTTTCCAAATATTCAGTTAATGAATTTAAAGATTAAAGATAATTAATTGATGGCTCTATACTAGCAGGCATGTTGTCTAGGAGCATTAATTATCTGGGAGTGGATCGATATGAGCTTGTTGAAGCGTCATATTTATAACGTATAGTCAGGGAAAACTTTGTTGCATCCTGAAGACGTTGTCGCTCTATACTAGCAGGCGAGCTGTCTATGATCCGTCCAATCATTAAGATTCTATACACATGTCTTTTATATAGTCAGGGAAAACATTGTTACATCCTGAAGACGTTATCGCTCTATAGTAGCAAGCAAGCTGTCTAGGAGCCGTCTAATCGTTCGATTCTATATAAAAGTGATTACTGAAATTGCTCAGTATTCATGAAATATGTCGTTGCCTCAGTTGAGAGACTGCATATTCATGTATGCTCTGAGAGAAGTATACTCAGTCAGAGACTCTTATGGCATGAGCTTTCATGCTTCGATAAGAGACATGAACCTCAATAGTCATCTGATTGCTGGATCAGGAATATGTAAGATTATGGTTTTACGATTTTAGCCTTTGTCGAAAATCCACCATCTACATTAAGTACCCTGCTTAGTGAGGGACAGTCATGTTCATCAGTCAGCATTGGATGGTGATTTTCTAGTTACGGATGAAATAAGTAATTGAACTTAGTCGTAAGATAGAATGTTACCGGATTTTCGATTGCATGAACGAACCATGGCTTGAACGAAGATCCCAATAGCATGATAGAGCACCGAGCGCAAATTGGTGTAGCACTTATGATTTGGTGATCGAACCTTGGTTGATTTAGGATCCATGGGTCCGGTCCCAAGAAAAGAAATCCTTGTTTTAGGAACAGACGCTCGTTCGTTTGTTGGTTTAAGGAACAAACAAAATAGACCTCAGTCTGATGATATAAAATTTTGTCTATGAGCTTTCACGAAAACTATTTTTTTTTTTATTTTTAAATATGTGAGATTTCACAAAGTGGAATAAACTCTCATTTCAAAGGTGGATGCTCGTATGAGAGAAAAGTTTTTTTTTTAATAGACGTGCGTCTGTTAGTAATAAAATTTTGTTCATGAGCTTTCATGAAAAAAAAATTTATGTTCGAGCTTTCAGAAATCTTTGAAAATATACTCTCGCTTCAAAGACAGATGCTCGTGCGAGGGAGCAAAAATATATAGATATATTTTTTTCAAGTTTACGTGAGTTTCACGTTAAATATTTATATATTTTCTAAAATCATGTTTTGATTTTGAACAACTGTTGAAACTAGACCATTATACACGGTGAAATAATGTCTGTATGTGAGTTTTCAAAATTGTAGAATGGACGCCTGTCTAGGTTTTGAAAAACCAGTGGATGTTAAAATTCACCTGGGTTGTTCACGGTTTTATGAAAATCAAGTCATGATTTTGAATAATGAATTTTGCTCGCCTTTGCAGGTTTGAGGGAACGAGCAAGTTTTCGAAATTCTGACGTTATAATCACTACAGCTAGTGAAATTGTAAATAGGTAAGAGTTGGATTGTTACCATTTTGTTACGCGTTTGTTATTGATATATCCATGACTCCATGTCTTTCGCCTCAGATAGTGGTGACTTCTGGTTACAACCACTCTTTTGGCCCTTCAAGAGAACGCTCCAGAAATATCATGTCAAAGATGAAGACTTCTGCAGATGTTCATGCCGAGGTGAATCAACCTTTCAGAGACGCTGTAAAGATGATGCATCGTATGTCTCTCAATCATCTTGGAGTCATCCTTGATGGAATCAACGCTTTATTAGCTTTAGCGGATGCATAAGAGAAGCAGGGACAAGATGAGTTATTACTGAAAAGGAAAGCTGAAGATGAAAGGCTTGCAGCTTATCAGCAAAAGGCGGCTGGCTTCAGCAAATGAGACTAGCGGCTGAAGATGAAGTCTGATATCGCGCGGAAGGCGTAGCTTCTGATTCAGATGTAGATGAATGAAGAATTTCGTATAATTCGGCATCAGAAAATTCAGAAGTCAGGTCTTCATTGAAAATGATGTAGAATCTTCGTCCGATGTCGTATTTTCGTGATCTACCCGTGTTTCTTCATCCTCAAAAAATTTCCAAGCTTTAACATAGACGTTTTTCGGCTTTTGAGGAGGTTTAAGGACCCAAATTGACGAAACAGTAAACTTCCAGGAGACTTCCAGAAAATTTTCAGCTGGTATGTAGTCCAATGTTTTGGACACATCTTTTTGCTTGTTTATCCAATTGCTATGAATTTTGGATTTGTTGTAAAGGACATCCATACGAAGAGAATGGTATATTACCCATCCCAAGATTCTTCACCAATTTTTCCCAGCTCGCTGCTTTGTGTGTGACAGTGTAAAATCATCTCAGGCGAGCTTGTTGTAAAACACTCATGTTGTGTCTTTAGACCATTCACTTGTGTATGGAACGGTTGGTGAAGGATTTTAATGTCATTAATTCATTTGAGATCAGGACCCCTTGATTGATACATGAGCATGGTTCTTGCAGTGCCATCTTGTTTCTGTCAGTCGTAGAAACATCACTTCTGGAACCCTGGTCACGGGACCATAACTGAGGTTGCTCTCAAGAGGGAGTGATGTAATGATCATGGTTTCATGTCCCAGAGATAACATTCCTTTTACGATGAATGATTAGGACTGGAGATCCCGGCGCCGTCTTGGACTTGATGAAGGACTTGGTGGAAAGACCTGATGGACACTGATCGACTGTGGAAGTTATGAATCCCGTCCAAGAATTTCTGCTTGCATGTTGTATGCTCTGGAAGCCGTAGGAACCTCATACGATGTCAGAATTCGATGCTTGGACCGAAATTTTGAGGCTAAGAGACCGAGTTAGCACATGAGAAAAGAATCACTCAATTTGGAGTTGTAGAGGTCAGAAAACGAAGCGCGCACATTTGTAATTTGTAATCCCGTACAAATTTTTCAGATTTCATAGACTTGAAAGACCATATCTTTCAGCTCGTATGTCTGATTGATGTGCCCTTTTGGTATGTTGTAGAAGAGACATAGACGAACATCTTTCATCGAGGAAGTATTATCCTATTCCTCACTCATTGGTACGTTTTTTTAAACCCATGGGATGAAGTATGATGTATCTCATTTGTAGAGGTGATGAGAACTTCTTGTAGAAGACTTGGGATTGTGCCCGCCTATTGTGCAAGCTTCAGAAAGACTTTCATGTGAACATATTTCATGTCTACACACCTTGATATGAATCATTAATGCTTGGAGAAGTATGATCCATCGAGTAACACTTCAGAGAACGGATAGTTGATGAAGCTGGCCATGAGGATGTTGCCCTTGAGACTATCGTTGATGCTGGATCACGATAGAATTTTCTCCAGAAATTCTTGTTGATGCCGATACTATGGTCGGAGTTGCTCCAGAGACCGAAAAGGCTAGATCCATAATTATCGACATAGTCTTTACTCCTTCATCCAGTGAGCCTTTACATTCACGAACTAATTGATGAGTTGGGTGTCCCTAAGATGAGGGTGTAGGGTTTAACCCAAATTCTCCTGAACCTTTACTGTGAAGTGCCTTTTCAGGGAATCGATGTTGTTGCGGTAGATAGAAGCGACAGTTTTCATTCTGGATGTGATCGATGAAGAGAGGAAGTTCCTCGGTCGTGCAGGGGCTTGTGATATAGAGAGACCCGTTGATGAAGTTCCATGGAATCACATCAGGTTGCAATAACCTTTTATGTGGATAAAATTTATTGAAATAGAATTGATTTCTCCAATAAGATCAAGTCCCCGGTGTATGTTGAAGGAGTTTGTGCCATACATGGATGAATGATGTTGCATCTGCTTTAGAAGTCTTATCATGGGATAAATTCAGTTACACTTTGATCGTGTTGGCGTTGAATCAGTGTGCCGTTAATATTACTCGTGTTGAAGTTAGAGGTGTCAGATGTACTCTTTGATTGGGAGTACAATTTGAAGTCTTCTAAGAATAAGGCACCGAGAGATGAGCGGTTTTTTATTTTCAGTTGGCCTTGGAAGAGTAAGCGATTGACAGTTGTAGGGATTTCTTTTGGTTTGATAAAGATTTTCGTTTAAATAAACTGATGTTGATTGCCGAAAGAGATTCAATTACTGAATGCAAGTATTGCATATGTTTTCGAGGGATTGATCAAACCACGAATAAATTAAGAAAATCTTGCTTCAAACTTCAGATGCTTGAGGTTCAAAGCATCAGATCCCTTAAGAGAACGTCTTAGGCATGATCGTTTTGGCCTCGAATATCTTCTATTCGGATTTTCCTCCACTAGTCCTCCAACGTGTGATATTTCATTCTCATACAGGCGTCAGCACTTTTGCATAATTTTACGGTGGACATTCCTGAATTCGGAACAGGAGTACATACAATACATTCCTTGTCATGATTGTATATCGTATCTAAAATGAATATTCTAGTGAGATGCTCGATTCGAAGAGGTGCGACCACTTGGTAAAATATTGTTGTGGTGAAGATATCGATTCATGACGTCTTGTAACGGCTGAGTTGTTAGCAGAATTGAGTCCCCATGCTAGGAGAGTATGTAGGAGAATATATGATATGGACAAAGGAGGAATGAGACTTGCCTGAGTGCAGAATATTTTGAGAAATGTCGATGCACCTTCTTCAGGATCTTGTTTCAACCTCATCAGAATTTCCTCCCAGTGCCATGACGACGAAGGTCTCACCAAATCCCCTGGATCGAACCTTCTTCGTTGGAGAGATGTGAAACCCAAAGGCGTTTTTTCAGTAGCCATCTTTTCAGCATGGATCCATGATCGTCCGAGGATCATGTCTTATCCTGGATCTTCCTTGACTATGAAAAACTTGGCTTCTGTCTAGGTTGAGCCTATTTTCATCTTGAAATTAATGTAGCCATAAGCATCTCTGAGCGTTCCTTCATGATTTTTGATTGAGATGAGAACATGAGTATCTTCTTTTCGAGTGATGCATGCGGCTCTAAAAGTCTTCGGTGGAATTATTTTGATGGTGGATCAACGTTCTTCCAAATTTGTTTCCTTTGAGATCGACTATGGTAAGTAGTCTACGGTCGTGCATCTCCTTGTCTGTGGATGAAGGCCCAGGGAGTATTTCCGGAAATGGACAGTCGCCTCTATGGAACGATGTGATTCAGTGTTGTGAACATGTATTTCCTTTGTGCCTTCGATGGATAAAATATTTCACATATATGTTCGACCATGAACCGCTTCTTTGACAGGTTGTTTAGAAAGAGAGAGTCACGACTGAGAGAGGATCCATGTGCACCCCTTCAGTCCTAGGTTAAGTTCTCCTGATTCGACCTTTTCCTTGAAGATGCGCTTCAAAACCTTGCAGTCGCCTGTTGGATGATTGACGAACGATAATAACGAGGATTCTCCATTTCTTCTTCAGTCGGCTTTTTCTTGACGTATGGAAATTTGATTGCACCATCTTGGATCCAGACTTCTAGCAACTCGACCACTTTTCCAATGGGAAGAGGGAAGAACGGGTCTGTCTGGTCATTTTGTTGACGCTGAGTCGACATTTGTGCATTTCGGGTTTGATTATTCTTCCTTTGAACTGGAGAAGCATGCGTGTGTTGTTGTGTCTCGGTTTTCCTTTTACTTCCTTCAGAAATAACGTTCATGGAAGGATGGAGGTTGAGTTTCATATTTGAAGAATACACGTTTTTCCTTATACCCTTGCAAACTTCTTTATTCTGGAATGACTCGGATTGGCTGAGTAGAGCAGCATCCGATCTGTCAGTTGCTTCGGCTACGATCCGATAATGTAAATCCTCCAAAAGGGATTTATAAAATGGCATTATCCCTTCATCGTAAGAGTCGTGATTGAAGCGTGCCAAAACGGACGGATCTTCTTTAAGAATTCGTGAGAATTGTTTCGAGGTTTCACGAACATCCAAGCTAGATTGGTTGAGCCTTTTGCTCTTAGTATGAGTGTGGAATTTTTCTTCGTCGTCGCTGGTGGAGGTATGGATCTTACAAGAGAAATCAACACCAGTGGTAACATATGAAGGATTTCCAGCAGTATTCTTTTTAGAGAGATCATATGTTGGTTCCCTTGATAACTGATCTGCAAGAACTTTCAAAAGGGCGAACACCTCGTTCTGTATCTTGACAATTTCCGCTTGATTTGTTACTACATCATTTAGGATTTTCATCAGATCAGCAATGATGGTTGAGCTTTGAGTGTTCACAGCCTCTGTGGAAGCTTGACCATGCTAACTAAGTTTAGTAGTAATTGAAAGAAATTCGCCAGTACTGGAAGGTAATAAATTGAGATTGGATGTTTCTTAGGCCTCCCCATAATCGACCATCTTTGATGAAATTTTGGTTTGCTGGTTTTTACGAAATTGAGGAGACGACCGCGCAGAGGAGACTCCTTGAACCGAGCAAAATGTTTAACCTCACACAGATGCACTGCAAGAAGGGAGTTCTTTAAGTTCGAGAGATAAATATGTAGGACTACGGCCTAAACCAAGACAACGGCCGTTCCATAGTCAATTCGGTCACAAGAGAGGATGGGTCGATCTGTAGGAGGGAAGCTGAGAAGTGTGTGAGATCAATGGTGGTCGAAGATTGTAGATGTGTTGTGTATTCTGCATGAAGAAATAAGATAAGTTCTGATTGATTGAATTTTCTCTGTTGAGAGTAATTACTCAGATGTTTAGTTCTTAATCTCTTGTTGTCTGTTTGATGAGAGATTGTCCCGTCCTTTCAATCATGATTCAGAGACTTATTTATATTGCCAGAATTTTAAACACCTTGATCCCATGAAGTGTGACAGTTGCTGGAGTCAAAGAGTGGGGAAGTGGGAAATCATGTCAAAACCAGTTGCTCATCGTGCGGAGACTTGGTTAATTTTCCACACACTACTTTGCTAACTCCTCCAACTCATTGCACGACTTGCTCACATTCTCATCGTGTGCATGAACACACGTGTCGTAGACCGCCAGACCAAAACCCTAGTTAATATCCCCCATATGACATGATTCACATCTCGTGATTGTGGAGTCAGTTGCTGACTTTATGGGACAATGAGTCCTTGTATTGTTGAGTCGTGATTTGCAAATGTTCTGAGACTCACGAATTGAACATGTCTGCTGAGACAAAGGTATAATTATGTTGATTGTTAAGGTGAGCAAATATTGCTCGTATGAGCAAATGTTGCTCGTTTGATAAACTGTTGAATATTTGATAGTCAATATTCATGGACTGAGCAAGTATTGCTCATCTGAGCAAATATTTCTCATTTGATGAATTATTGAATATTGATAGCCGAACCAATATTCATGGACTGAGCAAATGTTGCTCATTTGATGAATTATTGAATATTGATAGTTGAACCAATATTCATGGACTGAGCAAATGTTACTTATTTGATGAATTATTGAATATTGATAGTTGAACCAATATTCATGGTCTGAGCAAATGTTACTCATTTGATGAATTACTGAATATTGATAGTTGAACCAATATTCGTGGTCTGAGCAAATATTGCTTATCTGAGCAAGTGTTGCTCATTTGATGAATTATTGAATATTGATAGTTGAACCAATATTCGTGGTCTGAGAAAATATTGCTCATTTGATGAATTATTGGTAGCAGGACCAAATAAAATATTAATTTAAGATACTGAAAACTAAGCCGAGCATAATGATAAAAGTGTTGATCACGGGATCAACATAAAATTATTAATGTTTGAATCTGCTCGGGATTATGTTTCTGCAGAGCTCTGGATTCGAAACCCTAATTTTTGATTAATTGATGATTTATTGAAAATCAACCACAGTGAAGGAGGGACCAACTACATGGAATGACGAGTCAACCATGTAACGCTCAGATACTCAAATAAACAAAATACCAAAGTCTCCCGATGACCACTTGGTGAAAAGATGATTAAATGTTGGTTTAATCATTGATTAAAATAGTGCTCGTGTGAGCGTTAGGTAGTAAAACCTGATTATGGAGAGATGAGGGACCGACCAAGGGGTCATGGGACCGGGTCTTGGTGGTCGTGGGACCAACTGATGGTCGTTTGATCAAACTCCCAGTTGTTTGAGAAGAGTTTGGACCCAATATGAGCAATTGAGCAAATTAAGTCAAAATTATTAAAACATGTGGGACCGGATATTTGCAAGCGCTAGGGCCGGCCTTGGTCGGTCAAGGAGACATTCCCGCGTCACCATAATGTCCGTGTCTCAGTCCTGAGAGTTTCGATATTTTCTAGTGTGTGTTTGAGCAACATTTTGAGAAAATACGAAGAAATCAGGAATTTTTGCTGAAATCGGGAAAACTTCATGAGATGAAGGAATAAATAAATAAAAATAATGAAGGAATCATGAAGTGTGGGACCGGCTATGTCCAAGGCATGGCCAGCTGGCCAAAGAGCCCGGTCCCAAGGCACTTTTCTTAATTTATAATATTTTTCATGATTTTAGGGAAATATCCTAAAATCAAGGAGTTTGTTGAAATCAAGGAGTTTCCATGAGATGAGGGACACATAAAAAATAATAATAATAAAATAAGGGGCGTGTGGGACCGGCTAGGGCATGACCGCCCGACTAGGGCCCGGTCCCACGAGTTTCCCTAATTTTATATTACTTTTCATGACTTGAGGGAAATTTCATGAATTCAAGGAGTTTGTTGAAACCAAGGAGTTTGTTGAAATCAAGGAGTTTCCATGGGATGAGGGAAACATAAAAAATAATAATAATAAAATAAGGGGCGTGTGGGACCGGCTAGGGCATGACCGGCCGGCTAGGGCCCGGTCCCACGAGTTTTCCTAATTTTATATTATTTTTCATGACTTGAGGGAAATTTCATGAATTCAAAGAGTTTTTTCATGAAACGAAGGATATTTGCTCAAATGAAGAGATTTTCATGAGATCAAGGAAAATAATAAAATATGATAAAATATAAAATCGGGCATGGGACTGGTCACGGCACGACCGGCCGGCCGATGGGCCCAGTCCCCTAGCGCCTCGATTAATATTTTATTATTTATTATTTTCTTCCTATTTTGCATTGGTTCATCGTTCCTTCGTATTTTGGAATGCTCGTTCGTGCATTCATGTGCTCGCTTGTGCATTATTGCTGAGTACACTTGCACCATTTTGGTCAGGGCTTACTCGATAGCGGCTCAGACGCCCGTTCGTTGAATATTTATTACTAATCCATGGAATTCTGCTTGGAAAACCATGAATTGAAGTAATGAAATATTATGAAAAACATAGAATGTTTCCAAATATTCAGTTAATGAATTTAAGGATTATAGATAATTAATTGATGGTTCTATACTAGCAGGCATGCTTTCTAGGAGCATTAATTATCTGGGAGTTGAGCGATATGAGCTTGTTGAAGCGTCATATTTATTACGTATAGTCAGGGAAAACGTTGTTGTATCTTGAAGACGTTGTCGCTCTATACTAGCAGGCAAGCTGTCTAGGAGCCGTACAATCGTTAAGATTCTATACACATGTCATTTATATAGTCAGGGAAAACATTATTACATCCTGAAGACGTTATCACTCTATACTAGCAGGCAAGCTGTCTAGGAGCCGTCCAATCGTTCGATTCTATATAAAAGTGATTACTGAAATTGCTCAGTATTCATGAAATATGTCGTTGCCTCAGTTGAGAGACTGCATATTCATGTATGCTCTGAGAGAAGTATACTCAGTCAGAGACTCTTATGGCATGAGCTTTCATGCTTCGATAAGAGACATGAGCCTCAATAGTCATCTGATTGATGGATCAGGAATATGTAAGATTATGGTTTTACGATTTTAGCCTTTATCGAAAATCCACCATCTACATAGGGTTTTCCGTATTTGTCACCCACGCTTTTCTTATTTACCACTCACATAAATTACCATCCCCACTTCTCCTATTTGCCACCCATATATATTTGAAAATATCCTAAATAACACATCTTGACTTTTTATTTACCCCCTGACAATAAAACGACCCTTAATAGCAAAAATAAAACAAAAAAACCCTAAGTTAGAAATTAATTCTTCTTCGCCATCTCCACCCATCTACTCCATGCCTACCCATCTTCTTTTTATTTCATAAACAAAAAAAAAACAAAAAAAAACAGTTGAACAGCCATGGTCGTGAAATGCTGGACAACTATTATAGCTTATGAAAGTCTAATTCGACTACCACGACTGTTCTCGGTAGTTCAAATAATGAACTAAGAGGTTGTCGTCGTTGCATTCTGGACTACTAGGATTGCATGGGTCAGTCGTATTTCTGGACGACTACTAAAAATATGTAGTCACTAACTTCTGGACGATTACGACCGTTCATAACAGTTGTAGTCTCTACTTCTACAGATGTTCTTTTTTTTTCTAGAGTTTTGATCATGTAATTTGAAATTCATTCCATGGATAAACTGAATACTTCCATAATTCATTAACATATTAAGTTTAACCCATTAACACAAACAAATAACTTGAATACTTTTATTAGTTTTGATAAATTTAAACAAATAAGAATCACAAAGACTACACCTTTGTTGATTATGAATTGACATAAGCTTTGTTGGATGATTGATTCATTTAAATGATGAATAATAGAGAAATAATAATTTTTGGTATAACATAATTAAATGGAACTCTAATCTAAGATTGATAGTTTTTTAATGAAAGGGAGATTAATGATGAAGAAGAAGAAAAACAAATGGTTTTTTTAAATGAAAAGAAAAAATTTATGAAGAAAGGGAAAAAAAGAAATAATAATCGTAATCAAATTTAATTTGACTTTTGTGGATGGTATGTAGGAAAAAGCAGAATTGAAAATGGAATTACTTTTAACATTTTGAGGGAGGTGGTAGATAGGAAAAGTGCGAGTGTCAATAGGTGAAACCATTTTTAGTGGTTGTACACAAAAGAAAACACAGCCTTATCAAGCTTTAAAAAAAATGTTTTATCTACCAACCCGGTTAATGAAAGACTAACGGAAAACAAATCACGCCAATAGAGCATTGAATGTCAAGCCCAATACTCAAAAGCATTAATGTGTATTTTGGTTGCAATATTGATAAACATATGAACTAATTGTGCATTGTCATGATCGGTCGACATTGGTACCTCCATTTGCAGCAGTGCATTTAAGTAGCCACCTCTTTTCCTGTATTACTACTTATTCTACTCGGTCGATTGCATACAGATGCAAATCTGCAAGTTCCGGAAATGCTAGGGAGCCCCTACTTATATACCCAACATTTTACACCAGTATGTGTCACCCATTTCTACCATTGATTTCTTTCTCGCCCTGCCCCGCATGTAAAATAGGGTGTCCACTTTAAAAATGGACCAATACAAATTTGACACATAATGGGGTATAAGGGTTGGGTAAAAATCCAGGATCTTTAAAGCATTTTCGTGCAGGTTCAGGTAGCTAAGTTACCACCTATCATGTCAGACAACAATGTGCCCGAATTAATGTGGGTCCCTAGAGTGCTTAAACTAAAAGAGGCTTTGTCACAGATAATCTTTTGACAAAAGAAAGATAAACAGGTTTGTCCTGTATACACACATTTATTAACAGCAGGATGCTTACACAAAATGAATACGCTTAGTTCTTAGGTCATTATCATTCATGACCCACACTATCTTACAACGTCCATAACCAAATAACGTCCTGACCGACCATCTTCTCCTTACCTCAGGATGTTTATACACCAAGAGCCAACAAAGTGTAAAACAAGAAAAGGAGACTTTAAACACGGAATTGTTGGAATGAGAAGTTCATATTTGTTACCTTTTTTAGGTTAGAAAAGGACACCCTTATCCGGTGAAATCTTCTTACTTTTAGGTCGGTGTTGTAGTGCAGACACTTTAATTTCCAACAAAATTTGTCCATTTAATGGACTAATTAAAGAGCTTCAGGCAAGATGTGGTCAATTTAGTTTGCACCATATTGGATTTTTTTTTGATCTAGCAGCATCACGGTTGATCATTGAACATAGCATCACAGTTGATCATTGAACATATGAATGGTTGTAATGAGTGTTTCACGCGTTAGCTGGGCCCCTGATTTGTACGAAGGGCGAACGCTCATCGTTTATGGCATGGACTATTTGCTAAAACACTTGATATGTAAAAAAAAATCTGTCTAAATTAGGTGAATGAGTTAGATATCGTTTGTATTTCCAAATGATCGGTTGTGATGCTGCCAGATTCTGCTCGAGCAACAAAAAAAAGTCAGAAACTACACGAGGATACGTTATAATCCTAGAGTCATTTCAAATAAATTATTTTTGAAAATCACTACAGTATGATCCCAAATGTTCGTTGAGAAAGAGCATATTGACTTTCGTCTGCGGCGTATATTTCAAGTTTGTCAGCCGCCCGATTGCCTTCTCTATAATTGTGTTCTATCAAGGTGTATGGTGTTTGTTTCATTCGTCTTTTTATTTCCATTATCATACCCTATATATATACTAAGGCGGTTAATTATTAGTTTTGATGACAAGATCCAGGTTTTCCATGTTAGTTTCCAAGTATACTTTGTTCCACGGTCTGTCTGTTGTCAACTTATTCCCATTATCATGGCCTATGTCTCCTCCATCATAGTATTGGTGATCCCAGAAGTTGAGCTAATGCTGCTAAGATTATTATCATGGAATCCCTTTATATGAAGCATGTGACGCCTGAGCATTTTGATGCGCCACCCGATGCTAGTGGTCGGGCCTTAATGCTTCACTTCTAGCTTCGCAAATGTACTTCCATTTGCCTTTTCAAGCATACTCCGCAAGCATGATGCCTTACACATAGATTCCACATGGTTCCAACTTACTCTTATTCTGCAAAGCCATAAAGGATAATGTTGATGCATTATTGTATTTTGAATCTGTGTCTAGGCATAGAACATGCCTTGGACTTGCACATAGGTCATTGCAAGCCTATTCCCAGTTTTCTTATTTCGTTTCAGCATTAGTGTAATGCATGCACTTATCTTTCTTGTACAAAGGATGCATCGGTCAGGCTCATGTCGTACTTGTACTGTATCATCCTTGTGATGAAAATGCGTATGCAAGTTCCCCTTAGCTTGCATAAGGTTAAGCTTCCTTCTTTGTCAACGCCAATTCGCAAGTGGTGCATGCCTATGTCGAATAACTTGATAGGAAGTATGAGCATCCAAGAAATGGATTTCAACTTACCTCATCAAGTATGGTTATAATCATCTCTTGCATCGTATTTTGGAACCAGATGATATAAGTTGCCATTATGTCGTAATCACCTCTTAATTAGATGATATGCATGGTAAAGTATTGGACCACCAATACTGCAACTCATTGCGGCTACCAACGTATCCTTCTCCGTGGCTCGAAGGGATCAAGAATTAACCGTAATTCATCAGCGTTGGTACAAACAACTAAAGCCAACTCGTTTTTCAAGACAAAAGCCAAGTAATATCCTAGTCCGTATATGCCATAGGGTCCTTGGCAAATGATGTGCAAGAATGTGCATCATCGGCCTTTCCTTCATGTTGCACCATGGTGGCGAAAATCTTAGTTCGCAACATTGCAACGATGATGCTTAAGCATCGCGAAGCTATCTCGAGTGACCAACGCACTATAATGATGCTTTTTCATCATATAAGTGTTACTAGCTGAGCTATGAGATTAATGGCATATCTTCGCTATATACACCTTCAACCAACTATCCCTTCCTATATATGTCTTATTGACATTTCTACAACTAAAATTTAGGGAGCACTTTGACATGCTTGCTTCATTATTTATGGTCGTTGCCATGCCACTTGCATAATATACCATGATGGTGCTTTATTTAATTTTGGACCGATGGTCAAGTTGGAAATTGCGACATGATGGTGCAATATCTTTCATCCATCTACATACTGGCATGATGCGCCATGATGGTGCAACATTACTCTCAGTCATCCACTCACTGGCGTGATGCACCATTGTGGTGGCTTTAAGACACTTACTAGATATGGATACCCCTATTAGCTCATCGGTATTGAAAAGATTGTTTCATCTACCTAATATGGTTCCAACAGATACGGTTTTTCTCCAAGGGAGGTGGTAACCTTCCCGATTGTGTTTTCGACTTGTAAATGATTGAATCTCGGTATCTCAGACTTGTGACAGGTTTCCTGCATAATTGGGTTACTAATTTATCTTGTTTCTATTCATGCTTACTCCTACCCGCTTAATATTAAGATGACCATCTTCTTATTCACATCGCCGAGTCGGAGCAGGATTGATCGTTCGGGTCAAGTCCTCGGGCTTTGACGGATTGTGTGGCAACTAGTTGTAAAGAAATTTTATGAGCATGACTTACTTGTATGCATGACCCTCAGATATATGAAATCATATCATCCAAAGGTATTTGCTTCAAATCCATATTCGTTATGCAACGCGGTTCATATGTCAATGCAGCTTTGTCGGTTTGTTGGAGAGCTTCGGAACATTCACATGAACGGTACTTCTGTTTTACTTTTGATCATAAGGTGGGTCCCTTAATGGTAACTTCTTCATCAGAGGTGTATTGGAATTAACTTTGCTCAAGGGTGATACGATCATATGCATTTGTGGATATTCCTTCAGGCTCTCTAATCACGGCGGGCACACGTATAACATCGTGAAAAGGCGAGGGTACCAAAATATACCTCAAGCTAAAACTTTTCCTACCTATAAGTCCTTTCTCCGAAAGTAATTGTCTATGGACTGAGTCGAGACATACAACTAATCGGTTCACACTTCGTGTGATCGTCTATGGATACGAGATCGAGACAATACAACAACGAAGTATGTTTACTTGATACAAAGGTTTGGACTTAACCAAACACAATAGGATTGCTTATCAAGTAAATAGTAATTAACGTTTGTGTAATTTACTTTAATTATAATAAAACAATTATAATGCGGAATATAAAAGTAATGACACAACAAGATTTTGTTAACGAGGAAACTGCAAATGCAGAAAAACCCCGGGACCTAGTCCAGAATTGAATACTCTCAGGATTAAGCCGCTACATAAAATTACACTAACTTCGTATAGTTGAGACCAAGTAACTAATCCTATAGTTCACCTAGTTCTTTTTTTATTCCCACGCCTCCAACTTATAAATAAGTCACGTACTTGGAACAATTTCTTTGGTTCGTATTCCAAACAGTAAAGGAACAACAAATCTGTTTGGTATCAACTCTATTCAACCAAGTGATATGAGTCGGACAAAAGGTCTTCCGAATATCTAAACATAAACTCCTTCGTCGGGTCCTTAGATCTATCTTATATTCAATCACCCAAAGAAAATCGATTAAGATTAAGCCAACAACACCTTTAATCTGAAGAATCGTGTTGATGCCGATCTACTCAATTAATCAAACCAATCTACCACAAGGATAAACCGATTATTAATTGGATCCTCTTTTACCGAAACAAGTATTGTGCACACCAAAGATTATAAAACCCAAGTCAGATCTTCAATATCTTCTTTGTCTTCAAATCTTCTTAAATCTTCAATAAAAACCTGCACATAATGACTTGAATCTCTTGTGATCAATCACGCACAGAAGGGAGTCTGTTAACACTGGATTATCACAAGATCGTATTTAGAACTAACAGCAGTCTAAAGATCCCTTTCGAAACTCTGAACTAGTTTGAGTGAATCTTATATCATAAGAGAATATTCTCAAGAATAAACAAACTAGGTGCAATCAGATTTCAACCACCGTTAGTCAATCAAATCAATCGAAAATAAAAGATAAACCGCAATTATTTAGTTTCCCACCAACGGGTCGCGCTAGAGCTTCTCAATCCCAAAGAAGATTTTAAACTGAGCGGTCGTAAGAGATTTCGCCTAATTAGGTTACTCTCCTCTCCGAATAGGCTGCTACACCAGTAACAACAACAAAAGAGTAAATCTGTTGTTACGTAGGATTAGTTTACTATAAAGGCAAACTTCGAGTATTTATAGACAAGGATGTTTGGACACCAAGGAATTTCCAAAACCGAAAATATTCTCAAGATACTAATTAAAGCACAGATTCGGTTTTCATAATTCCTGGAAATGCTCTGTCCAAAAATAACGATTGAAATCTCTCGGAAAATCTAATTAGTAAATGCACATTACTAATTTTGTAATTTCCCTACAAAATAAAATTAATAACCTTAATTAAAAGATTCTTAACTTACTCATGTTTCGATCCTGGGATTCTCTTCCCTTAGTCGTTAAGGAATATCTTTGAACAATTAAAGAAATAAACATTCACATCACGTGCTCAAAGTTTGTCGACATCTTAACTTTGTAAGTTCTCTTTCACACTTACAACCTTGAAACCGATTTGCTACACTTCCAAACAAGTTTAGAATTGTTTCATATGACTTTTAAGAACTACGTGATTGATCAAACCAACATTCAATCACAATCATGGGTTTACGGTTCTACCAAAACAAATTTCGATTCTACCTCCATGTGAGTACTGTGCATAGTCACACTAGCTTTCCAAAAATTCGGTTGACTAGGTACTAGGATCGGTTCCCCACATATATATGGTATCTAACTTATATATGTTGCATATGTCCATAGGATCGGTTCCCCTTTGCTTAAAAACGTGTTGCACATGTCCATAGGATCGGTTCCCCTTTCTGTTGTAAACCTTGTTGCACCCCATACAAGGATCAGTTCCCTTTGATGTACTGCACCCCTTACAAGGATCGGTTCCCCTTTCCTTTTAATTGGTCAGACATACAAAATCCGATCATACCACAGGTGATTACTTAAGATCGATTTTACTTATAAAAGTTATGCCAATACATAAGTCAGGCATTTGTGAATAGTTCTACCAAGAACACAACAAGTTGTGAGGGGTTATACTCTATTACACATATTGGTTGTTCATAAGATATGTAATGAATAACAAAACCAATAACACCTAGCAATTTTCTTTCCGGTCCACAAACAAGTTTATGAACTTACTTTCTTAGAACACATGTAAACATTGTTCACTAGGATGAAATCCTCACCTCATACGAATACATAATCACAATAGCATTCAAATGATTATGGCGATGTCTTATCTACAAATTTTAATGGTTAATAAATAGACGTTAGGGAATACTATGTCTATCTAGAGTTCAAATATGCTTCGCAGTTATTTTTTTAATATGCACGACTTGAAAGATACGTTATGGAATGAAACAATTCAAGTCAAATATGACTAACCTCAAGTGGAAGGATGATTTTTGTCGTTGTAGCTCCTTGCTTCTTCACATCTTCAAGACTTCGCAATACTTGTAATGTCTCATATCCTAATACTTTCAAGCTAACCTATACGAAGTTGACTCTAGTACATAATCAAGCGACTCTTAACATGAGTTTTGATTCACTAAAATATGACAACCAAACTTGAGATACCAACACTTGGTGGGTTCAACCGAGCAATGCTCTAACAATCTCCCCCTTTGTCAATTTTAGTGACAAAACTCTTACATCATATGGATAAACAAATTACAAGAATTCATTACAATCGACTTGATTCCCGATTCAACAACACAGTAAAACTGCTTTCATTCAATCCTTGAAAATGCCGCTGTTGACATTATAATAACAAAGCTAATAGTCCCCCTAAGGAAGATAGGTAGATATTCAATCTGCACGTCTTTGTTATACCAATATATATGACATGTTACTCCCCCTTAGTCCGTGCTTTCACTCTTTCGTTAGATAAAACATTCAAGTACCAATGTTCTTTTCCCTGGCGATGCCAATCAATATAAAATCAATGCCAGCATCACCTATTTACTCTATATATTTCTCCCCCCTTTTGTCACAAAAATGACAAAGAAACGAAAAAATAAAGGACAACACGAAAAGAATCTTAGAAATCTCATAATAGACTTGCAAACCTGTAGAGTTAGGCATGAGGGTTCCACACATCACGTTCTGATAACCAATATCAAAACCTAAACTACAAGTAGTCTTATTTTGATATGTTACCAAGGAAAAAAAATTCCAAAACAATTTTTTCAATTTAGTTTAGCAAACCAAAAACAACTAAGCACATTAGTCCCTTTGCTAAACCGATTGTTCAAAAACAACCGCTTAATTCGATAAGACCAAAATAAAGATAAACTCCATTTTTCTCATCAGGTTCTAATTATCCATAAACTTAGACCTTTTAATTTTAAACAAGACAATTACTAGGTTAGTTAACTAACATTTCTTGTTTAGGCATTCGATTAGACTTGAATAACCGAAACCTCACTTTGATAAGACAAACTAAGATCAGAATTAACTTAGTTTCTTATCCGGAATCGAATTGGACTAAGCAACTCATCCCGGTACACAAATTATTTCGTTAAGCCATAAATAATTCATACAAATCAACTTGCATAATTATTCACCTCAACCGGAAGAAATTGAAACAACATAGACATTAAAAGCACCGCAATTGCACCGTAATTTTGTAAGCCTAAACAATTGATACCATACAAAAGCAAGATAACAATGGTTTTTCTTAACCGGAACCAATTGAATCACACACACATCAATTGTACCGAAATTTTGTAACCCTAAACAATTGATACCACACAATAAAGCAAGATAACAATAGTTTTTCTTAACCGGAATCAATTGAAACACACATCCACACACACATCATGGAATAAATATCAATTGAACCGAAATATTGTTAAGCAAAAGCAACAAATATATATAATATAAACTCAGGCTTTTCTTAAAGAGGAAAACAATTAACTAACAAGATTGTTACCTCAAATTTCGCATCCACTTCTCCAATATGATAGCATCTTCGTACAGGGAGAATTGATATCGAAATATCACCACGTTGTCATCCTTATGCATAAACAAAAGAATAACAACACACCTCAACCTTTACCAGAGAAAGGTTGAAAACCGGTTTTAATAATTGCAAGCAAAAGTTGAAACCGTCGAAACACATATGCTTTTATGCTAAACCAAAATCGACTCAACATATTGTGACTTTTTCACATATTGTTTCTATCAGAACCCCTCATGATCCTTTGAGAAAGCCTACCTACTAGGGCTAGAACTTAATCCCGCTAAATCAAAAAGTCACCCAAACCATAAGGGTTCACAATATATGAGATCGAATAATAAGGTAGTAAAACCGAAATCAAACATCTCATAAACATGCATAGCAATAAGATAAAAGAAATTAAGCACAGGCTATGTAAATCGAAAACTATCACAAGAAAAATTACTAATAAAATAATTTTATTCATAATAGTTTTATTCATAATAGATCAATACAATCAATGAAAGAAATCAAAAAATTGATGTCTATTATTCTTGGATTTCAGAATCCTTCAAAATCTTGAGATTTCTTACGCTTGATAGGAATGATTCTCCTGATTCCCTGAAGAGACCCTTGATTGAAGACCAATTCCTCAACCTTGTGAAAGTTGGATTCTTCCTCGTTTATTCTTCTGGTGAGTACATCCAGTTGCTTGAGAGTTTGAGATTGAACTAGTAAGGAATTTTCAAGACTACGTTTTAACATTAAAACTTCCAACTTGGTTTCGGCACAAGTTCGAGCCAACTTGTAGAATTCTATTTCATAATCAATCATACACGATGAAAGATTCATATTCATATAGGAAGCGGATCCGTTTCCATTCAAATTTAGATGACCGAAAGTCACTGGCCATTTTTTCAGCATACCTTTCTGAATCTTTTGAAGAAAGCCTTGCATACAAATCTGATTTTTCCATGATTCCAGGTTTCAGACAGAAGACCGAAACGCACAATACCGAACCTTATATAAATCAATAGTTACTAAAAACTTGTGCATTGATTATGGAAAACAAATATTCTCCCTTAATAGAAAAATCAGAAACTTTAATATTAAGGACTTTTAGGAAAGTGCGATCTTGTGAATATTTTCATAAATCTCCCAAGTATTTTAAACTATTCCAAAAGTACGATGAACTCATCAAACTTAGTTTGAGCACTCTATGAGTCAGTGCGTTTCTTCTGGATACTAAGTATCTGAATGAGACAGATAAAGCTTTCCATGGTTATTAGAAAGATGCTTCTTGCCAGATTTATTAAGAACCCTAATCCCTTTTGACGATAAACCAAATTTATCATAGAAATTACTATCATCAAGATATTTCGGAATTACCTTTGATCTGGAGACTTGATCACACTCTTTCCTTAGCAGTTTCGTGTCCTTCTTTGGTATCCACTTCCTGGAGTTTGTAGCTTTCTGATCCTCCTTTCTTTTGTGTTGAACTGTTCGAAAATTCTTTGATCTGAGACTATCATGTATGTGTGTGACTTCTTGAGAAACATTTCTCGTATTGAGCCTTGGGATGAGATTTGAACATGGTAAACTTCGATAGTCCTTAATTACATGACCTTTGTTTCCACAATAAAAGCATCTTCTATCATGATGTGTAGACCTCATATGAGAGTAGTTCATCTCTTTATTTCCTGGGAATGACATGTTCTTTTTACAGACAGGGGCCTTCTTTTGAACACCCTTAAGGTTGGCATTCTTCTTTCCTCCTGGAGGATGGTACAATCCAGATTTCTTGGATTTTAGGTAGGATGTATCCGACTGTTTTCAAGACATTAATAAACACACATCATTATTTAGCCTGTTGAAATTTTCAGTGACAGTCTTTATCTCAGTGTCATATGAGACTTTTAAGGCATTGTATTCATTCATTGCTATTTTTCTTAAGACTTCAGTTTTCTTTTCTTGATCAATACTCTTCTTTAACTTGGTTTCTAAGAGATTGATCTTTGAGGAGGAACTAACCTTTCAGGATTCTAAGTCATTTTTATATGATGACAAATCACGTTTGAGATGATCATTTTCAGCTTTCATATGACCTAAATCTTTAAGGAGTTTTCCTTCTCTTTTTAATGCAAGTGTGAGCTCAGTTGCACAGGAAAGAAATTCTTTCTTTAGTTCATCAAGCTAAGATGTTGTTATGTTCACATATTCAACATCTTCTTTATCATCAAGTGATTCAGAATCAGACTCATCGAGTGTGAATACATGACTTAACTTAACCTATTTTTGAGAGCATACAGACATGGTTTCAGAAGAGCACGAGGAGCTTATAGAAGACATCCCTTCCAAGCATTTTCGGAAGTTAGATCCAAAGCGATTTTTTTCAAACCTTGAGATATGTTAACTGAATCCGACATTACATTCAATTCTTATAGGTTGGATCGCACCAAACACAGATTGTTAGATCTTTTCGTGTTTGCCTGCTCTGATACCAATTGAAAAGGCGAGGGTACCAAAATATACCTCAAGCTAAAACTTTTCCTACCTATAAGTCCTTTCTCCGAAAGTGATTGTCTATGGACTGAGTCGAGACAATACAACTAATCGGTTCACACTTCGTATGATCGTCTATGGATACGAGATCGAGACAATACAACAACGAAGTATGTTTACTTGATACAAAGTTTCGGACATAACCAAACACAATAGGATTTCTTATCAAGTAAATAGGAATTAACGTTTATGTAATTTACTTTAATTATAATAAAACAATTATAATGCGGAATATAAAAGTAAATGACACAACAAGATTTTGTTAACGAGGAAACCGCAAATGCAGAAAAACCCCGGGACCTAGTCCAGAATTGAATACTCTCAGGATTAAGGCGCTACACAAAATTACACTAACTTCGTATAGTTGAGACCAAGTAACTAACCCTATAGTTCACCTAGTTCCTTTTGTATTCCCACGCCTCCAACTTATAAATAAATCACGTACTTGGAACAATTTCTTTGGTTCGTATTCCAAACAGTAAAGGAACAACAAATCTGTCTGGTATCAACTCTATTCAACCAAATGATAAGAGTCGTACAAAGGCTCTTCCGTTTATCTCAACATAAACTCCTTCGTCGGGTCCTTAGATCTATCTTATATTCAATCACCCAAAGATAGTCGATTAAGATTAAGCCAACAACACCTTTAATCTGAAGAATCATGTTGATGCAGATCTACTCAATTAATCAATCCAATCTACCACAAGGATAAACGATTATTAATTGGATCCTCTTTTACCGAAACAAGTATTGTGCACACCAAATATTATAAAACCCAAGTCAGATCTTAAATATCTTCTTTGTATTCAAATCTTCTTAAATCTTCAATAAAAACCTGCACACGATGACTTTAATCTCTTGTGATCAATCACGCACAGAACAGAGTCTGTTAACAATGGATTATCACAAGATCGTCTTTAGAACTAACAACGGTCTAAAGATCCCTGTCGTAACTCTGAACTAGTTTGAGTGAATCTTATATCATAAGGTAAACTGAGCGATCTTATATCCCTATCTAAAGATCCCTAGTTTGTTTATTCTCAAGAATAAACAAACTAGGTGCAATCAGATTTCAACCACCGTTAGTCAATCAAATCAATCGAAAACAAAAAATAAACCGCAATTATCTAGTTTCCCATCAACGGGTCGCGCTAGAGCTTCTCAATCCCAAAGAAGACTTTAAACTGAGCGGCCGTAAGAGATTTCGCCTAATTAGGTTACTCTCCTCTCCGAATAGGCGGCTACACCAGTAACAACAACAAAAGAGTAAATCTGTTGTTACGAAGGATTAGTTTGCTAGAAAGGCAAACTTCGAGTATTTATAGACAAGGAAGTTTGGATACCAAGGAATTTCCAAAACCGAAAATATTCTCAAGATACTCATTAAAGCACATATTCGATTTTCATAATTCTTGGAAATGCTCTGCCCAAAAATAACGATCGAAATCTCTCGAAAAATCTAACTAGTAAATGCACATTACTAATTCTGTAATCTCCCTACAAAATGAAATTAATAACCTTAATTAAAAGATTTTTAACTTACTTATGTTTCGATCCGGGGATTCTCTTCACTTAGCCGTTAAGGAATATCTTTAAATAATTAAATAAATAAATATTCACAACACGTGTTCAAAGTTTGTCGACATCTTAACTTTGTAAGTTCTCTTTCACACTTACAACCTTGAAACCGATTTTCCACACTTCCAAACAAGTTTAGAATTGGTTCATCTTACTTTGAAGAACTATGTGATTGATCAAACCAAAATTCAATCACAATCATGGGTTTACGGTTCTACCAAAACAAGTTTCGGTTCTACCTCCATGTGAGTACTGTGCATAGTCACACTAGATTTCCAAAAATTCGGTTGACTAGGTACTAGGATCGGTTTCCCACATATATATGGTATCTAACTTATATGTGTTGCACATGTCCATAGGATCGGTTCCCCTTTGCCTAAAAACGTGTTGCACATGTCCATAAGATCGGTTCCCCTTTCTTCTATAAACCTTGCTGCACCCCATACAAGGATCGGTTCCCTTTGATGTATTGCACCCCTTACAAGGACCGGTTCCCCTTTCCTTTTAATTGGTCAGACATACATAATCCGATCATACCACAGGTGATTACTTAAGATCGGTTTTACTAATAAAAGTTATACCAATACATAAGTCAAGCCTTTGTGAATAGTTCTACCAAGAACCCAACAAGTTGTGAGCGGTTATACTCTATCACACATATTGGTTGTTCATAAGATATGCAATGAATAACAAAACCAATAACACCTGGAAATTTCCTTTTCGGTCCAGAAACAAGTTTATGAACTTACTTCCTTAGAACACATGTAAACATTGTTCCCTAGGATGAAATCCTCACCTAATACCCATACATAATCACAATAGCATTCAAATGATTATGGCGATGTCTTATCTACAAAGTTTAATGGTTAAGCAATAAACCTCGTATTGTATTCCTTAATACTATGTCTATCTAGAGATCAAATATGCTTCGCAGTTATGTTTTCAGTATGCACGACTAGAAAGATACGTCAGGGAATGAAACAGTTCAAGTCAAATGTCACTGACCTCAAGTGGAAGGATGACTGTTGTCGTTGTAGCTCCTTGCTTCTTCACATCTTCAAGACTTCACAATACTTGTAATGTCTCATATCCTAATACTTTCAAGCTAACTTATATGAAGTTGACTCTAGTACATAATCAAGCGACTCTTAACATGAGTTTTGATTCACTAAAATATGACAACCAAACTTGACATACCAACGCTTGGTGGGTTCAACCGAGAAATGCTCTAACACATCGTGTCTGGAGGTCCCCGTGGCTTTTAGGGCTTTTAACACTGGTGATGTTGATATCGGCTTCAGCATCGATGAAGTCCTATCGAACTCGACTTGGTTGGCAGAGTTGGTGATAAGAAGTCCCCGGTTGGACAAAATAACTCGGTGGTAGGATGTGAAGGCAGCCCCGTGGCTGGAAGTCCCCATGTGTAATTCTCCTGAGCCTATCTTCTCCTATAAGATGTACTTCCATTGCATTTGCTGGTAAGGTGGTTGACGAACTGACGAAAGGGGCAATCTTTTGGCTCTGTCATCTGTTGATCAATTGGCGGGAGTCGCAGCGGAGGTCACTTGATAAAAACATATGGTATCCCATGCACCCCTTCTATAGGAAATTGGAAATCTAGAAACACCAGACCTGACTTTGTTGTCTGATGCGGTTGTTGACCTGCAGCTTCGTGCAGACCTTGGGTAGGTGATGTTGAATTCTGATCGGATGTTGTGGCATACATAGTGCGGTTGGTCCATATGGCTTGCTGAGGCACGACTTTTCTCTTGGGATCTTCGTTGGTAACAATGCCTGCGGATGGCTGAACCGAATACTACTTGTCGATCAGGTGCCTATTTCGGCGGGTGTCTTCGCGGTTCTCATCTTTGACTGGTCTCGTTCTTTTGAGTAATGTTGGGGCGTTGGTGGCTGCTTGCCCACTTCGTGAAACTCCAAGAAAGTTTAAAAATGTAAATTTTAAAGTAAAGCATGGCACATGAGTCATACCGTTGATATACAATTCCACTAACTACTGCTTCGTGCGTTCGGGTCGTGGCAGTCGAGGGCTTGAATTTTGAATCTCTTGATGCAGTCATTCGAGATGCATGTTATTTTGCTGGAACATTCTGTTTAAGACTGGAAGAGTGATCTTCTCGGGAATGAAGAGATATTTCCGGTAGGAGGCATCACTACCTGGGACCATCAGAGGGGTTGTCGGGCACGATGTTGTTGTATGCGGTGTAGGCTCTTCCGGTATGTGATTTTGCGAACTCTTCGAGTCCAAAATCTGGTGACACTCGTATTCCTTCTAAAAAATTCCGGATATCGAGAGATTATGTTACTGAGTATTAAATATTCTATTATGCATAGAAAATATGGGAGACGTGGGTCCTTTCGGTAGAGAGGATTTTTTTTTGATCTCCTTTATGTAGAATGCCAGTATCGATGGAGTGATCACCCTCCTCTTACACAATTTGGTGGCAGTCTCTCCAAATCTTCTCAGATAATAAACTCAGTTGCGGGTTCTTTCCTGGTCTAATGACACGGGCATCATCATCTTCTTGAGGATGCATTCTTGGCGTGTTGGCTTGTGAAGGACCGAAAAATTACGTATGGCGCGCCTGGGCACGCAGGACATAACTCCCCAGATGCGTCATTGTGATGCTATGATCCGGGACTTAAAACTATGCAAATGCACGTCCATTTTCCCTTGCAAGCATGCTCGTGGAGCATCATGCAACTAATTTAACTTCCACACTGTTCCAACTTACCCTTGTTCTGCAAAGGGTTTAAAGTCTTGCCTCAACGTAGGAGATTCATCACTGAATTTCCTATTTAGTGGAGGAACCGTCGTACTACCAGTCTTATCCATGCATAAGGCATTCCTTGGACTTACGCATAAGCCATTGCATGCCTAACACCACCCTTTAGCTGGGGCATTGCTGAAATCATGCACTTGTATTTCTAGTGCCAAGGGTGCATCAATCAGGCTCATGTCATTCCCTCCTTAGGCTTATGCAAGCTCCGTTAACTTGCATATCGATGTAGCTTACTTTCGAGGACATGCCCAATGGTCATTGGTATATGCCTAAGTCGAATAACTTGATATGAAGTATGAGTATCCAAGGAATGCAATGCAACTACCTCATCAAGTTTGTCCACAATCATCTCTTGCATAGAGCTACCGAGCTAGATGATATGAGAGGACAATGTGTTGCAATCATATCCCAATTAGATGATATGAGCGACAAAGTGTTGGACCGGCAATGATGAAACTCATTGCAGCTGCCTACGTGCCCTTCCTTACTCTAAAGGAATCAAGCACAGACCGTAGTTCATCCTCGAAGGGACTAGCAACTTAAGCCAACTCGTTTGTAAGGCCGTGGCCGAGCAATAAAGGTAATGGCCTAGTCTGTATAGGCTGTTCCGTCAAAATACATCTAAGTGATGCGTATCTGGCCCGCGGCATGGCATAGTGATGCCCATGCTTAATATGCTCCATTGGCAAGGCTACGCATTTATAAACGAGGCCTAAGCATCATTTATACTCTTCCGGTTAAGCTATGAAGCTTACTTGGTGCATGGTCCGCATGTGCACCTTCAACCAACTACCCCTCCCTATGTATGTTAACTTGACATTTACAACTTAGATTAGGGGAACAAAAATCATTCATCAACTCCCAAGGCCGTGATGGCCGCACATGACTACCCTGTCCAAATGCAATATATGACCTTGATGGATTTACATTTAGTTCTGGCTCACAGGACATTTTCAATGTCCGGCCATGATGGCTGAACATTTCCTGAGCCAGGTCCAGTGAAGGTCCGTGATGGTTGTATTTTCGTCTTTGACCCATAGGCCACTCCAATGTCCAGCCGTGATGGCTGCACATTGGTAAGGCCAGCCTGCTCTGGCCTGATGCAACATAGTGATGCGATATTGAACCTAGACCAATGACATGGTAGTGTGCTATGTTAGCACTAACTTTTCTCAAGGCCATCTACCCAACTGGACTAATGCATCCTTTGATGTGAGATTTGTCTTTGGCCAATATAGCTCACAGCTTACACTCTCTTGGTGCCATATTGGCGTTGACCAATATGCCCATGCAATATGCCATTATTGACGGCGTATTGGCCTAGGCCAATTTTCCTTTTACTACGCAACGGAAGCTTTGGATGAAGCTTCATCTGAGGCCATGTCGCATCTTTGAGCATGCGTCATGCTAAAAACACGGGGTGTTATAATATTCACCCCTTTAAAGAATTTCGTCCCCGGAATCCAAAACAAATACTACTGTGGACAAACTCTACGATTTGAATTCCTGAACAAAAGTCCCATACCAGATGCTCAAAAATCATGAGTTTGTTTAAGTTGTCGTGAACATCAATTTAGACCTTCTGAGAAAACATCCCATACTGCATACTCAATAATCCAAAAAGATTCCACAACGTTACCAAGAATATCAATTGGCCAGTTACCAAAAGAATATCTCAAGCAGGTATACTAAGGGGCGTCCCATACCACCACTCAGGAATCCTTAAAGTTCACAAGTGGGAGATGTCACCGAAATGACAAGTAACATTTTAGCGCAATAGTATTTAGAATAGGATCTAATTGTCCACCGTCCCAGACGGTCATCCAGGTTGCCACTCATAAGTGGGATGCTAGCCGGGACTGACAACGCACACCATTGGCCAATTGCCAACATGGGGGGATGATCAGTCTCATTGTCTACCCACCGTCCCAGACGGTCTTCCGGATTTCCTCTCGTAAGTGGGGTGCCACTTAGGCCAGGAAAACTCACAGTACTTAAAAAAAACTCAACTCGATTCGCAAAGTAACTGACGTAGCAGTTACAACTCTTTCCGTGCAAAAGTTGGCCTACTCCCCAACTTCAAATTTCCATTTACAGAAGTTACTCCCAAATGAATCCACTCCGCACAGTCCCTAGAGTTACCCCGGAACTTGCTCTGATACCAACTGTGACGAACCAGAAAATTACGCCTAGCGCGCCTGGGCACGTAGGCCATAACTCCCCCATTCGCTATTGTGATGCTATAATCCGGGCCTTAAAGCTAGGCAAATGCACGTCCATTTGCCCTTGAAAGCATGCTCGTGGATCATTAAGCAACTAACTTAGTTTCCACACTGTTCCAACTTACCCTTGTTCTGCAAAGGGTTTAAATTCTTGCCTCAACGTATGAGATTTATCACTGAATTTCCTATCTATCTGAGGAACTGTCGTACTACCGAGTCTTGTTCAGGCATAAGGCATGCCTTGGACTTACGCTGTAACACCCCGTGTTTTTAGCATGGCGCATGCTAAAAGATGCGCCATGGCCCGGGATTAAGCTTCATTCAAAGCTTTTGTTGCGTAGGAAAAGGAACATTGGCCCTTGGCCAATGCGTTGACAATGTTCAGCCAACATGGCTGGACATCGGGTTGGAAGTGGACAACCAACACAGCTGGACATCGGGTTGGAAGTGGACAGCCAACACGGCTGGACATCGGGTTGGCAGCGGACAACCAACATGGCTGGACATTGGGTTGGCAGCGGACAACCAACATCCGTCATGGTCGGGTATATGGGAACGGCCATGAATAGTAAAAGTGGGAGTTGATGAATGATTTTTCCTCCCCTAATCAAAGTTGTAAGAATGTTAAGTTAACATATATAGGGAGGGGTACTTGGTTGAAGGTGCATATGTGGACCATGCACCAAGTAAGCTTCATAGATTAGCCGAAAGGGTATAAATGATGCCTAAGTCTCATTTATAGCTCCGTAGCCTTCCCAATTAGGCATATGATGCGAAGGCATCACTATGCCATACTGCGGACCAAATATGCATCACCTGAATGCATTTTGACAAAACAACCTATACGTACTAGGCCATTACCCTTATTGCTAGGCCACGGTCTTGCAAACGAGTTGGAATAAGTTGCTTGTCCCTTCGTGATGAACTACGGTTTGTGCTTGATCCTTTTAGAGTAGGGAAGGGTACGTAGGCAGCCATAATGATTTGCGGCATTGCCGTCCCAGCACTTTGTCGCTCATATCATCAAATTGTGAGATAATTGTGGCACTTTGGACCCTCATATCATCTAAACTCGGTAGCTCGATGCAAGAGATGATTGTGGCTAAGCTTGATGAGTCTTAGTTTCATGCTAGCAAGTGGATGCTCATACTTCCTATTAAGCTACAAAGAGTAAGCTAAGTTGATGCAAATGAGCAAATTATAGTCTATTCGGAGGCTAAAAACCCGAATATCGTAATTTATCTCAAGACGGGTCTAAATTGATTAAAAACAGACCAATGATCAAGACGTGATACTACGCATCATTGTTTTTGGATTATAGCCAAATTCCATTGTTTTGGGCCTCGAAAGGCCGTTTTAGCCGTTTTAATAAAGTCTTTATTTTCTTAATGAACCCTTTGCGGGAAACGATGGTAAGTTGGAACGGTGTGGAAGCTAATTTAGCTGTATCATGCTCCACGAGCATGCTTGCAAGGGCAAATGGACGTGCATTCTCCTAGCTTTGAGGTCCGGATCGTAGATTCATCATGGCGCATCGGGGGAGTTACGGCCTGCGGGGAAACGCGCCAAAGGAGTATTTTTCGTCCGCCACATACGCATAGTCCATCCCAGGCCTAACACCACCCTTTAGCTGGAGAATTTTTGAAAGCATGCAGTTGTCTTGCTCGTGCTAAGGGTGCATCAATCAGGCTCATGCCATACCCTCCATAGGCTTATGCAAGCTCCGCTAACTTGCATATCGATGTAGCTTACTTTCGAGGCCATGCCCAATGCGTCATTGGTACATGCCTAAGTCGAACAACTTGATAGGAAGTATGAGCATCCAAGGAATGGAATGCAACTACCTCATCAAGTTTATCCACAATCATCTGTTGCATCGAGCTACCGAGCCAGATGATATGAGAGGCCAATGTGCCGCAATCATCTCTCAATTAGATGATATGAGCGAAAAAGTATGGACCGACAATGCTGCAACTCATTTCGGCTGCCTACGTATCCTTACATACTCAAAAGGGATCAAGCACGGACCATAATTCATCCTCGAAGGGACAAAAAACTTAAGCAAACTTGTTTGCAAGGCCTTGGCCAAACAATAAAGGTAATTGACTAGTCCGTATAGGTCGTTCCGTCAAAATACATTTAAGTGATGCATATCTTTCCCACGGCATGGCATAGTGATGCCAATGCTTAATATGCTCCATTTGCAAGGTTACGCATTTATAAATGATGCTTAAGCATCATTTATACTCTTCCGGCTAAGCTATGAAGCTTACTTGGTGCATGGTCCACATATGCACATTCAA
The DNA here is from genome assembly GCF_003573695.1 of Papaver somniferum. Lineage (NCBI taxonomy): Eukaryota > Viridiplantae > Streptophyta > Magnoliopsida > Ranunculales > Papaveraceae > Papaver > Papaver somniferum. The sequence continues at coordinate 157,007,450 of NC_039364.1, read as the reverse complement.
CCAACTACCCCTCCCTATATATGTTAACTTGACATTTTTACAACTTAGATTAGGAAAGAAAAATCACTCATCAACTCCCAATGCCGTGATGGCCGCATATGACTACCTAGGCCAAATGCAATGTACGGCCATGATGGTTGTACATTTAGTTCTGGCTCACAGGCGAGTTCTAATGTCCGTCCATGATGGTTGAGCATTTCCTGAGCCAGGTCTAGTGAAGGCCCGTGATGGTTGTATTTCCGGATTTGGCTCATAGGCCACTCCAATATTCAGCCGTGATGGTTGCACAATGGCAAGGCCATCCTGCTCTGGCCTGATGCAACATAGTGATTGGATATTGGAGGTAGGCCAATGACATGGTAGTGTGCAATTTTAGCACTAACTTTTCTTAAGGTAATCTACTCAACTGGCCTAATGCATCATTTGATGCGAGATTGGTCTTTGCCCAATATAGCTTACAACTTACACTGTCTTGGTGCCATATTGGCCTTGACTAATATGCTCATGCAATATGCCATTTTTGGCGGCGTATTGGCCTAGGACAATGTTCTTTTTACTTCCCAACAAAAGTTTTGGATGAAGTTTCATCTGAGGCCATGGAACATCTTTGAGCATACGCCATGCTAAAAACACGGGGTGTTACATGGCTCTTGTAGTGGGTCTGAAGATGTCCTGGGCTTGCTCTGCTTGACTTGGCGTAATAAGTGAGTCCCTTAATTACGATTTCAACTAAGATGTGCCAAGCCTCCTTTGTTATTGCAGATGTATGAATTCTCGAAACTACGCCATGGTATGAATCCTCATGTTATGCTGATGAAGAGGTAGCGGATACTCCTGACCATAAAATGGTAGCGATTGTGGAATAGAGACAGAACTTTGCCTTTGTGATCTTTGCAGGTTCCTTTCTAGGACTCCACTGGTGTTGAGATTTGGTGTTGAGTATCCCCCGATACTAGAAAAGTGGCTATGCTAACTTTCCCTTCATCTATCTGGGCGTGGGCCCTGGCGGCATTAACATCAGTGACAACTTTGAGGTGTTTCCGGCTTGTTCCATATAATACTCGTGTTGTTGCATAGTTGGTTGCTCCATACGAACCTTGAGAGAAGCCATTATGCCCTTCTTAGTTTTAGTCACGTCTTCTTGTGTTTCTGTGAGGCTTTTTGGTCCTTTTCTCTGATCTGAAGGATTCGCTGGTGCTCGGCTATCCAAGGCGTTTCCAGTGACATTGCTTGAAAGAGCATTTTGGTGAAGCTTCTTAACGAATAGAACACCATAATAGAGATTGGTTGCCAGACCTAAATTGAGTTTAATGATTGAATTGGTTTTAAGATCTACCACGTTTTTAAATGGCTGAAGAGCTGATTTTCAGATGGTTGAAGAATCTAATTTCGTGACCGAGAGGTTGATCTCCATCTATGGTCGCCAATTGTTAGTACCTAAAAATTAATTCCAGGTAAAACAAATGCACCACTATAGTACTTTATTTTTAGGTTCGAAAATCAAAATCGAACAGGACAAGCCTAAACCACGATAATAGTTGTTCCGTCCTGCTTCGGTCACGATGGATATGAAGATGGGTTGATCTTAGAAGAGGGAAGCAGAAAAGTTTGATAAATTGGCAATGGTATTGAATTGTGTGTGTTGGGTATTGAAAACTATGAAGAATACAGCACTTTTGGATATGAAAGCTTATTCTGTTTTCTGAATAGGCTAAGTAGCCTATTTATAGTAGTTTAGAATACGCAATGCCAATCTTACAAGTAGTATGGTCGTGAGTTTATGAAGAGATAGAGATGATGGGATAGTGCGAGATAAACTAGGGAAGTTTCTAGAAATCCCATTATGTTGCGCCCATTATCTCTCTGACTGTCGTAACCGTCACACCACTTTAACTTTTCACATGGGGTGTTGCCAGACCGCATGTTGTCGTAGACCACCAGACCAATACCTCATGAAGAATCCACGCATATGACGTATTTTGATGTTTCTTAGGTATTTTGGATGAATTATAGATCTCATCTTATTTAGGCTAAATCGTAGCCATTAATATGCCTTATAGGCGTATTAAATTGGAGTTGTTGTGAAAACAACTTTAGCCAAAGCCATCTGTGGAATTAGGGCGTGCATGTGCCCTGATGTAGCGTACTGGAATAGCTTGGTATGTTTTCGGCTAGTTGATGCGCTATATTTTAGCGTGGCATGCTAATGGCATAAAAGTGGCATAGTGCACGCGTGTTCTATGCCACAATAAAAATAGAGAGAAATATTCCATGCCATAATCTACACGTGAGATGCTGAAGTGCTAAATTACCGCGTGGCCTTTCAATGGCCTATTTATGGAGATAAAATAGCAAGTGGCATAGTGGCCCAAAAATGGCATGCGCGTTAGTGCATGACTTGGTAAGTTGTGGTTTTGTAGCAATTTCCTTTGGCCATGGCAGATGAGAGAGTAATGGTGGGGCCATAATGTGGCCATGAGCTAAATAACTTAATCCAAAGTCTATGGGAGCTGTAGTGGCGTGATTCTAGCCGTGGCTCGCTTTGGCTAATTAGGGCATATAAGTGGCATAACTTGGCCATAGTCGTGAATTAGGGTTTGGCCTCAATTCGACCAAGGCCATTGAGGTTGGATTCATATTTTAACCCTAATGGCTAGAAAAAAATTATATTTAGACGGATATAAGGTGAGATCAAATCTCTCTAAGCCGTTGATTGGTTGCGGCCTCCCTAATAGCGTATTAGGGTTTTGTACTCTTGGCCATGACGTGCTTATGGCATGTGGGAGTGTTTATCTTAACTTAGATGGAAAATTGAGAGTTTTGGTCGTGATTAAATTTCTATAACCACCTAGGTTAGGATTTCTCCTAGTTTTTGGAATCTAATGGCCTAAAAATAGAGATTGAGTTTAACCGAGACTTTTATTAACGCGCCAAGATCTTAGAAATTGGCCACCACATGTATATAACATGTGGGGGTAGTATGGGACATGTTATGTACTTTCTCATAGTTGTATGAGGTCCTAAAATGGCGCGCTGGACCACATCATGGCCTTAGCCAAAGCTTCCAATGCCGAGAATGGTGCGCGGGATCACGACATGGCCTTGGCCAAAGCTTCCAAGGTCGTGAATAGTGTGTGGCATGGTGCCATGGCCTTGTCCCAATCTTCCTAGGGAATGGTGCACACGATGGTGCCATGTCCTTGGCCCCAGCTGCCAAGGTCGTGAATTACGCGTACAATGGTACCATGGCCTTGGCCCTAGTTGCCAAGGCCGTGAATGGAGCACACGATGATGCCATGGTCTTGGCCAAAGCTACTAAGGTTGTGAATGGCGCGAACGATGGTGCCATGGTCTTGTCCGAAGCTGCCAAGGCCGTGAATGGTATGTGTCCTGGTGTTATGGCCTTGGCCAAAGCTTCCAAGGACGAGGATGGTGCACGGGATGGTGTCGTGGACTTGGCCCAAGCTTCCAAGGCTTAGAATGGCACGCACAATGGTGTTACGGCCTTGGCCAAAGCTGCCAAGGCCGAGAATTTGTGCAGCTTATGCTGCGGCGCAGTGGCGGGCATGCCACTGGCCATATTTTGCCAAATTGTGTTGTGGACTTAACCAATTATTTTGAGATGATTTCAATCTAGCCATTAGTCCATTTTTATGTTTAGCCAAAGCGTTGTGAGATGCAATAGATGTATTATGGCCTTAGCTATGGCTATCTAAGGTATTATGAGATACGTGGTATGTGATATGGACTTGGCTATGCCTAGCCAATGCGCCGCAATTATTAGGCCATCGATCATGATTTGATCATCATGTGGCTATGATCTAGGGTTTGAGTCTATGGAAATATGCCAAACCTAGATTTCAAGTTTATTGTCATTCTGGTACAAATTTGAATACAATAGTGCCGCCATAGTATGTTCAAGGAACTCAGTTGTGGGAGCTTGTGACTTGAGACGATACTGATATGACTATGTAACGACCGTCAACAATCATAAAGCTTTCTTGAGTGACCAATGTGTTATAATAATGTTTTTGCGTAATTTGAGCATGCGCCATGCGAAAAATACGGGTGTCATAAGCCTGGCTCGGCACAACCTGGATGTCCTCTAGCTACTCCGTCAGTGTTAATTTTTATCCAATTCGGCTTCAAAGAGACCAAACCTACTAAATCGTCATTGTAGTTCTGTTTCTTTGGTTTGGGTTGGGCATTGATGGTGCGTCTGGTAAATAACGGGTTAAAATCTCACCTATCTCGGTAAACTCCTGGCTTAGTTGGACCCTATTTGGACAATATGTGACGGTTTTTATTGTTTTCGCCAATATATAAACTCATTTTCGGCTTATCCATAATGACCAACGGATGAAATAGAAGAAGATGATCATGTGAGTAAAGCATTTGGGTCGTAGGATTGTGGAAGTATTATTTAGTGCAGGTTACTTAAGGTAGATATATTATGAGGTGTATTTGAGTGATTAAATAGTCGGATGAGATACATATTGTCTGCCTAGAATTTTTATCAACCAGAAAAATTCCACGAAAAAACTTGAACAGTGGTTTGGAAAATTTGTAACTAAGTAATTCACGATAGCCTAGATTTAACCACATTTCCGAGAGGAAAAAAAAGAAAGAAAGAGAAGAGAAGAGGACTGTATTTATGGTTTTATCTCGAAAGATGTAGAAAGAATATAAAATCTTTAATTTTCCCATTGTGATTTCACCTCCACTTGATCTAAAGGCACATATCAGATCATCAATATTTAAAGAGGATTTAGGATGTTGAATTTAAGAACTGTTAGGATAAGTCTAATAATTCTCCAAGTTTAACATTCACGCTTGAAAAGAGTTGTCAAATGTCAGAATTTAAATTATGGAATCAAGCAAGTGCTTGAAGGCGAGGTTGATTGAAATTTTCTGCCTTTGACCATTTGGCGCAAAGAAATTACACTATTGTGCTCATGGAATTTGAGCCATCAACTAACACATCCATTGGTGATCCAACAATTCCATTCTTTACATGTATGCTTTCATTCAAGCTGATGTGCATTCAAATTCTTGCTTGATCTTGGAGAACCATAAGAATGAGTCTTATAAAGAACGCTAAAAATGTTGAAAACCTAAGTTTATATAAGACAAAACATTTTTCACTTTTATGTTAAATGAATTATGAAATCCTTCCTAGTGAACTAGTACACCATGAGCACGGTTGGGCTTATGGCTGATACTCCCCTGAGTTTCTAATAAGTTTGTTAAACAAAGACACTTTGGGTAGAGCTCTGCCACGAAGTGTTAGACATTTTCTTTTCTTTGAAGCCATAGAAGTGTTGGACATGTTTTAGAGTGTAGTTGCAACTTGCAAGTTCTTCTTCCACATACGGAGATGAGACCCTTATTAAAATCGCAAATGACCCTATTAAATCACTAATCACCTCTTCATAATGGATGCATGATCCAACTGAGTTATTCCATTTGGAGATCAAGTACCAAAATCATAAAGGAAAAATTCGATCCTAAAACTTAAAAAAATGCATTTTCCAAGGTCGAATAAACTTTGTTCAGTTTTTGAAAGCTGCCTAATGGACAGTGGCCGATCAATAGAAAAGCAGCGTGGTATTCGATTTACTTTTCCTGTTTTGATAAATACTTTTTTTGTTCTGAGTACATTTTTAAAATTTTAAATCTCTATAAAGACTCTGGTCTCATCTCATTAAATAAATGTCGGTCAGAATCCTATTAATAAACAAACAAATCCCTCTCTCCCCCCACTTTCTTCCACGTCAATCTTACATAAGCTACTTCAGCTTCAGCTTAAAACGGTGGTTTTCCGAGCTGTTCGTTAACCACTTTTCTCTGTTTCTTCTTTTTGGTCTCACACTACTTCCCTGGTTCATGATTTAAACATTTTGGATTTGGTTTCTGATTTTCTTAGTAATAACTGTTTCTGTTTAGAAGTCCTTAACAGAATCTGTTGCATTTTAACATAAGTTACAGTAAAAAGAAGTAATCTTCTTTTCTGTGTAATTGTTATTATTATCTGTTTTTAACCTCACTCACTTGTCGACAACCTAATCTTTGCCAGTTTGATTTTGGGCAACTTTTAGCGTGAGCATCTGGAAAGTTCAACTTTTTGCTCGTATTCTCTCTCTCTCCCCCATCTCTAAGTTTGTTAACAGTTTCTCACAAATATTTTAGTTTTTCTTGTATCAGAGATCGCTAGATTTTTCAAAACTCTTGCAAAGAAATCAATTTTTACACCCGAATCTCGCCGGTTTATGCAAAACCCGTCATAATACAGTGAAAAATATCTCTATCCACCTCCAAAAATCTGTACTTTTTAGGCTTCCAGTACTGACCAATATTTTCCCATCTAGAGTTGATATTCAGGGGTGGAAATGGGTAGTATTAAGCTTTGGTTTGTAATATCATGGATTTCATTTGTTGGGATTTGGTTGGATTTAGAGTTTGTTGAAGGTATTGGAGTGAATTGGGGAACTATGGCATCACATCAGTTACCACCACAGACAGTAGTTCAGATGTTGAGAGATAATGGGATTCAGAAAGTGAAATTGTTTGATGCCGATGAATCTACTATGAAAGCTTTAGCTGGAAGTGGTATTGAAGTCATGGTAGCCATCCCGAATGATCAACTTCAAGCTATGACTAGTTACAAGAGAGCTAAACAATGGGTTAGTCAGAATATTACTCGGTTCAACTTTAATGGAGGCGTAAATATCAAGTATGTCATATAAATCCCTCTTCTTTTTTTGTTTCACCATTTTTGTTGAGTTAGAGAGCTATAAACTCAAACTATTCTGATTCTTTATTTTATTAGTATTTCAGTCACATATCCATTCGCCTTATATATGTTGGAATCAGTTTTCATTTCTGTTTATATCTTGATTTTGAGAATTTTCGCTTTCAAGAACCATTGAAATAGATTTAAGTTCGAACAAGTAAATATCAAGAAGATCACTTCAATTATTTTGTCAACCAAGAAATTAACTGCAGTTGGTGGTTAGCATGTAGGAAGATTCCAACTCTTATTAATGTTATGTTTGTGGGTGTGTTTCGCTGTCACAGATATGTAGCTGTTGGGAATGAACCTTTCTTATCAGCATACAATGGTTCATTTGTGGAACTTACGTTACCTGCCCTACAGAACATACAAAATGCCCTAAACGAAGCCGGTAGCGGTGATAAAATTAAGGCCACGGTACCCCTGAACGCCGATGTGTACAATTCACCTGCAAGCAACCCTGTCCCTTCAACAGGAAGGTTCAGAGCTGATATTGGTGACCTGATGAATCAGATAGTTCAGTTCCTCAGCAAAAATAATGCTCCTTTCACTGTAAACATCTATCCGTTTTTAAGTCTCTACGCTAATGCAGATTTCCCCTTAGACTTTGCTTTCTTTGATGGTGCAAGTAGCCCAATTACTGATAATGGGGTCTCCTACACTAATGTGTTTGATGCAAATTTTGATACTTTGGTTTCGGCTTTAAATGCTGCGGGATTCGGGAACATGCCGATCTTGGTTGGTGAAGTAGGATGGCCAACTGATGGTGACAAGAATGCAAACTTAGCTTATGCTCAGAGATTTTATAATGGGCTTTTGAGAAAACTTGCAACAAATCAAGGAACACCATTAAGACCAGGCAATATGGAGATTTACCTATTTGGATTGATTGATGAGGATGCTAAGAGTATTGCACCTGGGAATTTCGAACGTCATTGGGGAATTTTCAGGTACGACGGACAACCTAAGTTTGCTATGGATTTTACTGGTCAGGGTTCGAATACATATCTTGTAGCTGCGAAGAACGTTCAGTATCTTTCTCCAAGTTGGTGCGTGTTTACTGGCAATCAGAATGATTTAAGTAAACTTGGAGATAACATTAACTATGCTTGCAGTAACTCTGATTGCACTTCACTTGGATATGGAGGATCATGCAATAATTTAGATGCGCAGGGAAATGCTTCTTATGCATTTAATATGTACTTCCAAGTTAAAAGACAGATGGAGAATAGCTGTAATTTTGATGGTCTAGCTAGGGTAACTAATCAGGATCCATCTCAAGGAACTTGCAGGTTCATCATTCAGATTGTTGGTTCTTCTTCTTCCTCCTCCTCATCTACACTTCTTGGACATTTCTTTGTAATATTAGCAACTTTAGTATCCCTACTCTGGTTTTCCTTGATCTAGTTATAGTTTTGTATAGATATAACGAAACTCAGATGTAATACTTTTTTTGCAGTTTGAATTTTCTCTCTTCAGCTTTTGTATGTTGCAACTTGTAAGAATTGGTGGCTTATTTGGTGCTAGCTATTCTTTTTAATAAAATGACAGCTTACATGGATTTTGAACCTTTTTTTTTAATCCCTGGAGTCCTGGACATCCTTGTAAGCATTCACCTAACTCTAGGTTTTGAACTTTGAAGCATACCCTTGTTAAACATTGCCCAAACGTTTGGTTCCAAAGTACATCAACAATTCCTTGCTCAGTGGGAAACTAGTTTCATCGGTCATGTATTTTCAGATTCAACTTTTAGGGGCACTTGGTGGATAGAGAGGTGGCTATGGATTGGGCTAGGGAAGGTTGTCAACATGAAAACCCCACTAAGAGTAGATTTCTCATTTTATTATTCAGTTAACAGATCATGTTCTTTGCCGCATAACAACAAGTGCTGTATACTGTTTTGTTCCTTTAGCTCTTTTTCTAAATATCTTATATATCCACCATGCAAAGGGATAAGAGACGAGAGAAAGAAAAGAAAGTTACAGAAAGCTTGGATATTAAATGCATAATGACACGCTAGTGAAGATCCTATGTTGGAAATTTAACTATTAGAGCCAACAGTAACCATATGTAATAAGTAACCACGAAAGGCATTACAGGATTCAAACTCTTACAAAGTGACAGAGGATTCCAAGAAACAAAGATTTTGACAAATAGATCAAACCGAGTCAAATACGACTGATGTACTTTTTACCCGAGTCAGACATGTTTCATATCTTCAATGGAAAGGCGCAAAAGCTATTATACAAAAGGTTTCCCAATCAAGATGGGAGCATTCTGCAGGTTGGGCAATACCACTTCCCTTTGAATCTTGTCTCTGGTGTGAGCCCAACACAAGAGTAGTGAAACCATTCACCTCCTTGGCACTGCCCACAAAATTTTTAAAATCTCAAACTTTTGTAACCATCCAACCCTCAAAAAAAAGAAAAGATAAGATAAGATGAATAACGGAAATGAGAATGGGGCTTACATTGTCATTGTCACAGGCAATCATGTCGCCGAAAGAAACCTGGGAATCAGGAAAAGTAATACGTAAACCAGATTCTGTGACAGGTTAAGCGTAACTGACTTTGTTCTCATCCATGCAGAATAGTTATACAGAATCAGGAAGGAAATAAATCACAATTACTATATGTACCTGGTGACAGACGCAGTAGGTTGGTTCATTTGGATCAATGGGTTGATCGACATCAACCGGTGCAGGAACACTCTTCTTAAGGCTGCCTGGTGGTGGCATAAGCTCAAAATCTCTATCACGTTCTCGGTCCCAATCCCTGTCTCTGTAATCAAATCTCTTGGATTGAGGTGTTCCAAAGTAGGACTTCCGCTTTTCATCCTTTGGGACTAAAGGCAGTGGAGGAAGAATTGCTGGCTCATCTATTGGTATTTTCCCTTCTGAGATAGATGTAAAAGAAAATGTTAATTAAAAAAAAAAGAACATAACAAAAAGCACAGGACCTCTCTACAAACCACCTTGTGCTATAATTTCGATATAAAGAATTCTTATATGGAAATTCAGAACGACCAAAGGGAAGCAACACCTACTAAACAATGAAGTGGGAGTTGGAGTCAGTTTACACAAATACCATATTATGTCAACATTCCGTACCTAGCTTTAGATCTTCTGCAAAGTTATTTAGATCTTCATCGAGCCTTTTCACGTGGCTGTCTATCTGTGAGAAGCAACATCGGATCAATTATGAAAAACTACCATGAAAGGAACATATAACTGGACAATTACTTAACTGGAAAATGGAAATGCCTTGTACGCCATATCATATACGACAGTGATATCTTATAGCTCTCCAAGCTATACATAACTTATTTCTAAGCGCAGATTTTTTTAGCACAATCTTTGTCATGTTTACAGTCTTAGTGTGATTGCATAGTGACCAATCCGCCAAAGTAAAAGGAGGCAATACTTCAAAATTAGATGATAGTTTGTCCTTTCAAATTATATAATCATTTCTCTGAAATACTTTAGGTTTTTAGAATGGCTAGATTTGTTGTTTTTCATACCCTTACAGTATCTTAATGGTTGGTGTCTTCCAAAATTAATTCTATATTGATACCTTCAATAGTTTAACCAAAGCCTCAAACATAGACGACTACCACTAAATTGGCATTTTTAGTTTCTTTCCATGAGAAAAATTTCAATATTTTAAGCGTGCAATCATCTCAAAAAAATCAACAATGCTTCACTACCATTAACTGAATGCTAATTTAAATTCTTAACTAATGAAACACCAGAAGCTGATTAAGCAAACAAACTACAACTAGTGAGAAACATTTATCACAAAATTTTGAAGTTCAAGTCTAGTTCATGGATATAAGCATACACAACTCGAGCTTTTCATGCAAGTTCTGGGGAAAACAAGTAAATACTATAATGGAAATGCTTACGAGATCATATGCTTGTTTAGCGAGCAGCACTTTCTCAGTGCATAAACTCAATGCACTGTCTTGGCTAGACTCTATATCTTTTTTCATCTTTTCAAGTGTTGCTTCTTCTTCTTCTGGGCTAACTTTTTTCGATCCTTGAGAGCTGTTATATCTTAAACAGTACTTAGTTTGCTCTCTTGTCTGATTTATCATTCCTTCCATAAACAAACAAAAACCCCAAAATTAAAATCAATACTTTGTTTATATTTGATCCAATCAAATAATTGGAAATTCAGATTAAGATGAGACTTATGTTGTTGACCTTGTGACCTCTCATCGAGTTCCCTCATGGTGTTAAGAAGTCTTTGAAGCTCTGCTGGTAATGTGCTTGCATCTTCAGATTCATGATTAAAAAGAGTTAACAGATAATTGGTAAGACAAAAGGAAATCATCTGTGAACAAAACATTAGGGTTACTTACATTCTAAATAGTCATCGACGAAAACTCCTGTTCTTGCAATCGCCATTGATTCTTATTTTCTAGGGTTTTCCTTTCTTCTTGTCTATCGAGTTTTTTTGCAAATTGGGGAGAAAAACAAACATTAAATATGTTACCGTTTCAACCTGCTTTTGAACTAATTGTTGAGTTGATTCAGCGAGTTGATAGGCCAGGATATTCGGATGCCGAGATATATGATTTCGACAAATGGTTTGCCCTATATGAAAATGTGGTTTACGCTTAAACCTACTAACCCCATCCGAAAATTATGCTAAGGGATGTTTCATTGAAATTCCGGATTTAACCTTGACTTGGTAATATTACATTTTTACTCTTACCGAAAATATTACAAGTTTATTTTTAGGTTAAAAGTATTATTTACTTTCCTTTTATACTCTCTCTCTCCCCTTTTTATCACTTGTAACGAAATAGAAAAAACAAACACCGGTTTCACCTATCTAGAGCTGTCAATTAATAATCCGGCCCGCGGGTTGACCCTAATCCGGCTTGTTTCAACCCGGCTCGGCTTAGCTTGTTGTCTAAATGGACCGGGTTAGGGTTGCCATATATAGCCCTACTAGAAAACAAGCCGGGCTATGATCAACCCGCGGGTTACCCGTCAACCCGTTAAATTATGTTACTTTGACGAAATATAGAAAACCTGGCCTTGATATTTCTTACAATCAGTTTATTTCTTACTTTCAAGATGTTAAATCATATATATCTAAATCTTTATTAACTTTAAGTATACACAAACAAGCTGGTAACAAACATAGATCTATCAAATAAGATGCACAATAGAACAAGTCTAGAATTTGAAGATCCAGTGAATACCCATTCTTTTAATCCATTCAAATCAGGCAACCATTATATTAAATCCAAAGAAAGAGAGAAACAGACATATAAGGAGAGGATAAATATGTTGGTTTGTATACGATTTTTCCCATACAAATATTAGTCAACTGATTGAATAAATAAAAAAAATGATAATCAACTGATTATCAAATTCCTAGAAAAATCTAGGTCTAAGCAAAGTGAAAGGCGGAGAATCTTGATCTAAAAAGGTAAAGAAGCAAAGTAAGAAAAAATGAAAAAGAGAGGAAGGACTAAGGAGGGAGGTGGAGGAGCCGAGGAAGGAAGGAGACAGTGATGCGGCAGAAGAAATGAGAAAGGTTTGTTGTAGGGTTTTTAACTCTTTATTTTTGGTGAAAAAAATACCGTGTAAATAGATCATATATGTGATTGACGAACAAATGGGAAAAGCCGCTTTCATAGTCCAGCGGTATGTATGCTATGTGACCACCTAATTGACCTGAGTTCGAATCTCCACATTCACAGCTTATTTTTTTTAAAAATTCGAACAGTGACCAGCCAACCTGTCGACCCGTCAGGGCTGACCCGCCTAGGGTTAGGGTTGGGTTTTTTGGCTTGTCCATAAATAGTACTAGGGCTAGGGCTGACCCTAACCCTACCACGGGTTGGCAAGCTAGGGTCGGGTTGGCCCTAGCTTGCCCCGTTTGACAGCTCTACACCTATCACTACTACCGAGTCCAAATGCAACCGGTTTCAACTATCATTCAAAAACCCTTCATATCGCCATGGCAATTTCAAATAAGTAGCGAGATATCCAGATGGTATTGTCGCCTCTTTTATAAACCCTAATGTTCCTGATCCTAAAACCCCTAATCATGGACAAGCTGATGAAAATGAAGACGATCGTATGATTATAGAACTGTTAGATCGGGATCCTAAAATTTATACAAACAATGTTTGAATAACTTTTACCATTTTGAGTAATTTTTCAATTATTTGCATGCATATTGGGTTTCGTTAATTATAATTTCCAATAGATCTGGTTCGTTAATGATCAAAATCCATAAATTCGAAATAAAAGACACTATATATGCCTCAAATTAATTTTGGGAACAAACTGATATTAATAATAAGGAACAAACTGAAATTAATTTAAATTTATCTGCTGGATTATGGTTGTAGTAGAGTGAACATATTTATATTTGCAGGATTGTACAGCCATCTGGACGTTGTTTTGGGTTGATTTTTAGTATGTGATTTAGATGGAATTGTAATTCTAAGTATGTTAGGCCATCCACAATGTTGCCAAGAAATGCATGTATGTTGTAATTTTTCTCACAATGGTCTTTGCTAAAGCTAAACTGTAGCGTATGTGCTCTAGTTGAATGCCAAATTTAGCAATATTTCAAGGACTAGTTCTGAAACTGGCCTAACTTGAGGCTAGTTATTATTCCATATTATGCAGCTAAATATACTTAATCCGATTTACTATTGCTTGCAATAAACATGGATGTTATCGTGTTAAATTTAACTATTATATGTCATACTCTAATTTTAGAAAAAGAAATGGAATCTTAACTCAACAACCTGATACTCCTCTGGCTCATCGGCTTAGTAAGAATTTGAACGCCTCCGCCAGGTTGAGAAGAGAAAACAAGAAGAAAAAGAGATGTGCACATGTCATGGACCAACCAACTAAGGGAAGACCAGTTATGTACCCACAAGCTGTGGTCCTACCAATCGTGCACCCACCAATAATAGAGCCACCAATCCTTGTCTCACCAGTAGCGGTCCCAGCAGTCGTTGTCTTAGCAGTAGTGGAAGAACCGGAATGGGTGAATACTCATGGAACCACTGATGGAAGATGCAGTCAGGGATAATGCAGACATGAATGAAGTGGGTTTCGATATAGACTTAGATGAAAGTTTTCTTCATGGTCATAATCAACTTATGAATACATTAATATCGAACTGATATTCCGATGTCCCTGATGTACAAGAACACCTGCAATGGGAGCACCATCAACTACTACTACAACAACAACAAAAAAAAAAACAGAAGCAGAACAACGACGAAAACAATAAGGAGAACTATAACATCATCATCAACAACAACAATAAGAACAAAACAACAAAAACAACAAGAAGAAGAATAACAACAACAACAACAACAAATACAACAATAAGAAGAGGCAAAACAGCAACAACAAAAGTCAGAACAACATCAACAACAACAAGAATAGTAATAAAAAGAAGTAGTGGTGCCAAAAAAAACGTAAGTGTAGATCGGAAGGCCAAGTGTACCACCAAGCCTAAGCCTAAGCAAAATCCTAAGAGCGTTTTTGAAGTTGATGATGATCCCCTGCCAATTGTAAAAGTTGGTGAAAGATTGCCTGAAGATGGTGGTAAAGTCCTTCTCATGTATCGACAACATAAGCCAATATTTTGCGTTTAGAGGTAATATTCTAATATAGTGTCTTAAATAAGTCACACCATAGGTACGTTACTTAACATATGAATATGATGTGCAGGATGTGGAAAATAAAGGTAAAATTCTGATTGTTCACAATTCTCGGGCAACGCTTATTTGGAGCATTGATGATTTAGCTCCAAAAGTTCTAGAAATTATTAAGCGGTCACAATTGTTGACAGCAGCTTATTTTTCTCAAATGCATATGCTCGACAAAGTGGCAATCTCGGCTTTTGTGGAGAGATTCTACCTGAAGACCGATACATTTCATCCCCCCTTTGGTAAGATGGCCATAACTCTAGATGACGCACAACATATTTTGGGTCTAGTCATGACTAGTAAATCGGTCAATGAAGATTACAAAACTGATTTGTATTGGAAGACACTTAAGGAGTTGGCACATAAGACTTTGGGTCGGAAGAAAAAGCTGCTCAAGAACTATTTGACAAGACAGGTACAGCGAAGAAGCTGAAATTCTTTAAAGGTTTGGAGTTGAGGGAGCATTTCAAAGGGAAGTGCTGAGAGATGATCAACTACACCCAATGAAATAAAGTATGATGGCGACTTCCTTTCTCATGAACATCCTGGGTACGACCATATTCCTCGATAGAACAGGAAACCTGGTGAATGCTCATTACCTCCAGCTTTTTTAGAACCTCGAGATTGTCAGTCAATATTCGTGGGGAATTGCTTGCATTGCTTATTTGGTGCAGAACCTGATACAATCAAGTGATAGGTCGTATTTCCAGATGGTAGGGAATATGCCTCTTCTACAGGTAAGAACGGAAAGATTAAATTTGTGGTTGTGGGCACCGTCTGCCTTACCTTTTTTGTTTTTATCTAAAATAATTTCAGTTTTTTTATTTGATTTCTTACATATGTGTTTATATTATGTAAACATGGATGGTTATACACCCATTTTCCGGTATTATCTCATCATAATACATGGAACGGTGATTGGGTGCTAGGAATGTCCATCGCATTGAGGTATGTTCACAACGGTTCTTCTCGATCCCAATCCATGGACTGGCAGTAACCAGGTTGATGCTGGATAAATTGAAAGGGAGTGATACAAGTAAGGTAATATTTGAGACTTACAGGGAAATAAGAAATAAGTATCCAATCAATGAAGTTTCCTTGTGTCATGGACCCTTTTTTTTTATCTCGACGGCTATATACTATACAATCCAACTAGGGTAATGCGCCAACTTGGTTACATGCAATAACTTGTCACCATTGAATTCCCTGTCAACGTGGAGGTAATGAAAATTAAGAAGAAAATGTACCAATTGGAGTACCAAAAAGACGTTTCTGAAGGTGGGAATATATTGGATGTTACGAAGTTGTCAACCCTTAAGACAGAGCAAAGCACTACATAGTATGAGAAACGGTACCACCACATTTCACATCTTAAGATCTCTCATCCCCATATTCCAGTTATCCATAACCGGGAACTATCTGATCCCACCTCATATTAGAAGATGGTGGTATGTTTGTGCCCATACTTGCATAATTATCCGTTGATCCTCTTGATGATTTATATCCACCCTACACTAACTAATGAATTATTACTTGACAAAAGTATAGTTGCAGCGGATTAAGTTGGTGGTACCATATTTGCGTTCAATCAAACAGAGTGAGTCACTCAGCCAGGATATGATGCTTCGATTTGTTGAACTTGTATAGAACTTTGGTTGCTCCGGTGTTGTCGACCATTACCACATGTATATCCCTTCGGCAACCTAAAAAAACCACCACTAAAAGGAGGCTTCAACAACATTACAAGACTCTGGTAATGGTATGCTTTTTGATTTACAAAAAGAGGTGGAAATTACAGCTTGGTGGTGGATGGCTAGGTCGTGGTGGTGCAAGTTAAATGTCTGCTTTTTTATTTATAAAAAATACTTTGGGATTGATCTATGATTCGGTGTTTATATACTATTTTAACTCTGAACTATAATGTGGTTATGACTAAGGCTGCACAACGGGTAGGGTGGGTAGGATATGACCTATACCCGTCACCCTACCCGTTTACTGGCGGTTAAGAAAATTTTTACCCGCCACCCTACCCGCCAAATAATGGATAGGGTAGGATACGATTAAAAAACTGGCGGGTAGGGTAGGGTTGGCGGGTATGGGTAGGATATGTGCACCCCTAGCTATGACACTTTTTTAGGGGACTCCGTAGCATGTTCACATACAGTTAGTGAATATCCCCGTGATTTATAATGTACTTTTACTTACTAGGAATAATTTATTTACAATTTCGGACATGTTGGTTGTAAATTAAACGAACCCATGTTTTGTACGTATTTTGGGTTCGGTGTATTATTTTTTTTATGAGCTCAACCCTGACAACTCTAACAAACACTGAAATTGTGTGGCTATATTGTTAGAACTGAAGTGATCTGTTATCATGGACATGTCTTACCATGTTCGGTCATATTTCCGGATCTCAGTTTGTACTTGGATAGCAGTTAGGCGTCGATAATTACTAATAAGGATGATGAAGATGTGTTAGTTGTAGACAGCTAGGCGCAAAACATGGCTTCTTTTATATCCTATTTATAAGGTCATTTATTTATAGACAGACAACACCACCCGGTAAGACAAGACATAACACCTCAGTTAAGTCACTGAAGATGAACACCTCAATCAAATTTATACATAGTCGACCATTCGAATCACCATTTTCCCTCTCAAGTGGTATAATATCTAAGATGAACCATGGTATTGTACCATCACAAGCTTTCATTGGAGTAAGAACAACAATGCTCTTGGAAGTGGTTTCTTCGCTCACGTCAATTTTTTTCGTCTCACTAGAACACCCATTTCGTGCGACATTAAACTTTCATAGTTCGACTCTCACCCTTGGTATATAATATTAATTAATATTCAATGTAATTTTTAGTGTTATTTACGTCTACTCAAGGAGTAGTGGTGAAGCCATATTTTCAAATGAAGGAAAATTCAGAATGTCTTTTGAATGTCTTTAGACTCTTTACAACACATTTTCCTAGTACAAATACTAAAAGCAGTAACACATCATCTTTAATGTAGTAGGTCAAAAACATCATCTTTAATTCCATCGGGGAATAAACGTAACAACAAAATCATCTTTAATTAGGATGAATGTCTAATTCGTTCGTGGAGAAAAAAACTTAGCCACAATTTTTTTTTACAACCATTATCTAAGTGTCATTAAAAAAAACAAAAAAAAAAAACTAGACCTAAATTGAAATTCCTTTGTTTGAGCGAGTCACTCAACTTATTGATGGCCTTTTTGCTTGCGATTCAACAACTGTTTTCCAACAGTCATCTCCCTAATATGCATCAGTGGATTTTTGTATCTTCATCACTACTAATATATGTGGTGGCATCTTTGTTCGACTCTTCTTTTGGCCACCAACAAATTGTATTGGTGGATTGGGTATAACCGCTACTGTTGGAGGGAAAGATTGTGGCGGATTTGAACTTTCCACTGGTACCACCTCGGGTGTTCCCGTTTCATCATCTGACAGATTTTGATTAGTAAGATTTTCAGATAGAGATTGGACAACCTTGTCGTATGAGCTGTCGGAGCCGCCATGGAATTGTATCCCAAATTTCATCCCAGGTTTGGCTTGCTTCAGGTATTCATAATCCCATTTGTTATCACTGGACATGATTCTGAAAAGATTTTTGGGACTTGAAAGGACATTCTAAATACCTAGTATATGAACCCTTTATAATGTGTTACCTGGTAATCTGGTGTATAAAGCATTTATAATATTTGTTGGATTTTAACGAGTCTGGTTTACATAGATATGGCTGGCAATTCTAACAGGTTTAGTGGCCGAGTCTATGTTTATTTCAAATTTGACCTGATTTAATCCAGATTTCATATACGGATTCGGTAACATTGGTAGAGTTTGTTAACGAGTGTGTTTTTTATAGATATATTCGGCTATCATACGAGGTTTAGTAGCCGGATCTATATTGATTTCGAAACTGGTCTTCATTAGTCCATACTTCGAATATTGATTAGGTAACATTGGTAGAGTTTGTTAACGAATGTGTTTTTAATATATATATTCCGCCATTCTATGAGGTTTAGTAGCTGAATATATATTCAAAATTGGTCTTCATGAATCCAGTCTTCAGATATTGATTCGGTAACATTGCTAGAGTTTGTTAACGAGTCTGTTTTGACAAGTGTTAGAGCATTGCTCGGTCGAACTCGCAAGCGTTGCTATCTCAAGCTTTTTTGTCAAGTTTAGTTGTCAAAATTATAAGTCTTGATTTCTAGTCTACTTATAGCTATGTCTCGGATTAGGATAGAATGTGTAGTTGAGCTTTAGACTTCACGGCCTTCATCAATTGAAGACGAAGAACTACTAAGGGGAGCTTGTGGAACTTCATCAACCATCTATCACTCAGAAGTATATTCTATTCTATCTCCTATTGAGACAAAAGTCGTATAGCTATATACACTTTACATTATAGACAAAAGTCTATTATGTTCTATCTCCTATCTCGAGTTGAGTTTAACTCGCTTATATCTTTCTCGAAATATGTGTTGGAAAGATTTTTGCTTTTACCATGTTCATCATTATTCTTGACGAAAGTCAAAATATGATCATGTGAAAATCACTTTGGTAACATCTTATATGATTTGTGTGAGAAAGTCATTTGATGTAGGCTCGGAATGTTTCGTATTGATCATTCAATCACTTGAAAATTGCTTATAAGCTAATAGTTTGTGTGACACAGCTATTGTCGTCTTCTAAGAATGTTTCAATGATTGAAACGGGAGTTAAGAGCTAAACCCATGTCTGGATACATTACAGTTTGTGTACTTAGTGTACGAACTGTCTGGACGGAATTCAGGACCGGAAGTTTGCATAACCATTCGCAAACTTATTCAACTGTTTAAGTCAGGGTGCTTAAGTTTGCATACCCGTTCGCAAAATGATTGAATTGTTGAAGTCCAGGAACCAAGTTTGCGTACCTGTTCGCAAACGGTTTCAACTGAATTCGGTCTGAAGCTAAAGTTTGGGTACCCGTTTGCAAACTGTCGGCTTGTGACCAATGTCCGAAACTTAAGTTCGCGCACCCGTTTGCGAACTTAAGTGGTTCAAGTTCTTAATTAAATATGATTTCATACTCATGAACAAATACATTTATAAATTAAGGAATGCAATCTAAGCAAACCGTGGCTAAAATGTTCATAAACCGATTTTTTTGAATCAATCCGACTTTGCTTCAATTGTGTCTTGTATACTTCTGCGAGAATATAAACAATTGAACAACTCTATGAGTAACACAATGGATTCATTTGATTATCAATTGGTCTACATATGTTAAGATAAACAAGGTTAAGATGAACAAGGTTAAGAGAAAAGTGTTCATATGGTTAACTTCGGTTAATTTTTATTGAGCCAACTCAATATACATGCTTAGGTACGGTTACCCATATCTAAATGAAGGTATATTTCATTTGTGTGTAACAAGATAAAGACCATCTAATGGTGGAAAAACATTAATTTGAATCTTAAATCAGGTTTCATCTAATGGTGAATATTGAATGCTTTGTTACCAAGGTAACATTGATTGCAAACCCTGATTTGAAGATTATATAAGGGAGAACTCTAGCAACTGGGAAACCTAATCCCCACACCTCCTGTGTGATATTAGTTCCGACTAGAGTCGATTCTCCTTTAACCTAAGTTTTCCTAAAACCATTATAGGTTAACGACTTAAAGACTGCATTGGGATTCTGAAGCTAGACCCAATTATTTTCTCTGTAGTCGTGTGTTCTGATCTTACTTTGTTATATCATATTGAGTATTATCTTCTCTAAGATTTGCTCGAGATTTATCTTCGATATGTAAGATATAAAAAGTAATCGCAAAGATATTCGTCTCATTCTTTGTGCTTCCACAATAACTTGTTCTACTGCCATATAGTTAAGTTATTATATGGTGATTGATATTACTAGGTTGTTCTTCGGGAATATAATACCGGTGTATCGATTGGTTCCTGTTCACCTTGATTTATCAAAAGAAGGAACAAAAAATTCGTAGGTATTTCTGTGGGAGACAAATTTATCTATTCAATAGACTTTTCTGTGTGAGACAAATTTATTTATCAAGACTTCGACTTTGGGTCATATCAACTCTTAGTTGTGGGTGAGATCAGCTAAGGGAATCAAGTGCGTAGAGTCTTGCTGGGATTCAGAGACGTGTTGAACGCGACTGTACCTTAATCAATGTGAGATTGGTTAGGGCTCAACTATATTCCAGTGTGAAGTTAACTTTTAGTAGGCTAGAGTATGTAGCGGCTTAATACAGTATGGTGTTCAAATCTTGACTAGGTCCCGGGGTTTTTCTGCATTTGCGGTTTTCTCGTTAACAAAACTTCTGGTGTTTGTGTTATTTCTTTTCCACATTATATTTTCTATATAATTGAAATATCACAGATTGTGCGTAGTTCAATCAATTGGTAAATCCAACCTTTGGTTATTGATTGACGTTTGGATATTGGTCTTTGGTACCATCCAAGTCATTTCTCATATTAATCCGGCTCACAGACTTCTATCTGTTCGGTTGCGTATTGATTTGAGAAAATGAGATATAACTCTTGGATATATTTTCCTTGATTGAGCCTGACTGCCTAGTTGATTTTATTGGAATTATATTGGAGTTAGTCCATACAGATTGCCTAAACGAAATATTGGGTGTGTTTGTTCGACCCGCGCTTTTTCAATAAGTATATTCGTTCATCCTATGAGGTTTAGTAGCCGAATCTATGTTCATTTCGAAATTGAATTGGTCCAAAAAAAACATGTTTCAATAAGTTGCTAGCCAATATATTGTATGGGTTGGCCACCTAATTATCATATATGTCCAACCAAAATGTAAAACTAATGTGATTCTCGATAAATAAATAATTTTCATTACAATTAAAAAGACATAAAAAAAAAACTCAATTTGATATCGTCGTTTGATAATAACTTCTGAAACATAAAGGCATGAATGTATCTATGTTTCATCTTAAAAAAAGAATAAATCAACATTGCCATAACATAAGAAAAGACATGACCACATACCCTGAAAATTTTGGACGGGGAAACACATTTTCCCATACCATAGACTTGTCTTTATATTTAACTTAAATATGCACAAATCAGGTCAGCTTGTGCATTGTATATTGATTTAACCACATAAAAAAGTGACGGTTTTGGATTCGTCAGCAATAACTCTTGTAACACGTGGAATGGGACAATACGTTATAACTTATCTTAAAATTAAAGAAATGACAGTTGTTGACGTATCACATCACAACTCTTTTATGGTTAATCTTCTAGGTAAAGGCATTGAGGGTGGGTACAAAATTAGCGTTGTAATATTTCAAAATATAGTGAACCACACAACTGAATATCTATGCTATTAAATGGCCATACGTCGGCATCGACATCGACATCCAATATTCCCTTGTCATAGCTTCTGGAATAACGGATCCTGGACACGACTAACCAAATTATCCAACAATTGTTTACAATCTAAAAATTTCATACAAAATTATGCATTTTGCTATAGATGTTGAGTCATCCTGTACCTGGCATACTTATGTTACGTAAACCCCAAAATTCCAGTTTTCTCCATGTATCTGATATGTTGCGCGACCACCCGAAACCCACAATCTCCATCCCCTTGAACATCATCCGTTGATAACAAGTGTTAGAGCATTTCTCGGTCGAATTCACAAGTGTTTATATCTCAAGCTTGTTGTCAAATTTAGTTGTCAAAACTATATCTTGATTTCTAGTCTACAATTAGTTAAGTCTCGGAATAGGATAGAAATGTAGTTGAGAAACAGAGGATCACGACAGTCATCATTGCGTTTTACCGTTTGAAGGCGAAGATCAACCGAAGCTTTTGGAGAACTTCATCAACAAAAGGTAAGTGGAGACTGAACCACCTATTTCTCAAGTTATATTAACTTTTCTATCACTGAGACGATGTCGTATAACGAATTGGACTATTATGCATATACAAGAATTTCGAGTCAAGATTATCTTGATAATTAGTTCTCGAAATATAATGACTAAGCTTAATGAAAATTTGTTCATACTTGACGAATTTCGGTTAAGGGCGGTTTATTGTTCGGAATCAAAATCATGATTCAAGTTTTATCGTCCGAAAACAGCCTGGAACAGTGACGTGTATTGTCATTGATGTTATTCAGGAATGTTTTGAATCGATTTAGAGAGAAATATTGAACTACTATAGATTTGAATACAAGACAGTGTTATCAGTCTTACAAACTGAGAAAACTGTTATAAGTCTGAACCCGTATTGCATGTATTCGTACACGTAGCGGAGTAGTTACATATCGACTTGCAGATTTGTGGTACGCATATTTTTATGTATATCATGTGAAAATATGTTCAACTCGTGAACCGGATCGGTATGCATACTCGTATGCAAATCATTTAGTAGGGATGTGCATTTTCCCCACCCAAACCCATCCCCTTGGGTACCTGCCCCGTTTGGGTAGGGTTTTACCCGCACAAATGGGGATGGGGTCGGGTATGGGTAATACCCAAAACCTAAGATACGGGTATGGGGTGTAGATGGGATTCAAGGTCCCCGCTCCATACCCGTCCCGTAACTTTCATATTATAAGGGTTTCAACTTTTATCCAGGAATTTGTATCAAATTTTTATACTTTAACTACTTAGTAGAGATTTCATTCATTTACTATATTCTTGATCATTCGTTCTTGTATATTCATCACCTTCGCTTCTTTGTTGTGACCAAACATATTCTCTAAAAGTTAAATAGAAAAAATGATGCAGATTTTGAAATGGTTAACGTGAATGAAGATAGAATGAAAAAAGAAAAAGTAGAAAAATTAATAAACAATTTAAAGATTCTTTTATTCATTTTAAGATGAATTTCTGAATCTAAAATTTTAGAATACATTATTCTTATATTATTGTTTTTGTTTGAATCATATTTAATTTTTGATTATAAACAAATGTATGTATTAACTCAGTGTTACGGGTAACCCATGGGAAACCCGCCCCATATGGGTATTCCCCATACCCGTCCCACCCCAATTCATGTGGGTAACGGAGAGAGTATGGGTATTTTATTACGAATGGGGCAGTGACTATGATTTGCATACCCGCACCATGGCCATCCCTACCATTTAGGATCTTTGGTTATGGAACCTGGTGTGCAAACCAAAATAATTATGTGTTCCCGAACTCAGTCTTAGTACCCAAACTGATATGCAAACCAATATAGTTCTGTGGACTCCGGAACCGGTTGTAGTCTTAAGGTTTCCAAACCGGTACGCATACTTAAAAAATTTTGTTGACTCCGGAACTTGGTTTGGTAAAATGTTTACAAACCGGTACACGTACTCTGACTAACCTGAGTCACGAACGGCTATGTATTTGTACTTAATGCACTTACTAACCATGCCGATTATCTTCAAGTGCGATTAAATTATTTCTACAAGATAATTTGCATTTGATTAATTCTCTAAAATCACTAGACTCATTTGATCACATGATTGTGACTCAAGATTAATGTCTTAAGTGTTCATGAAAATGAGTACTAAGCTCTTAAGTTCAAATCGACTAGTTTCGGCTAACCATGTTGAACATAGTCTTTGTACACGGTTCAGTTATGGTTTCACTCAACCAGAGTGCATATCTTGCTTACGTAAATCAGATTCAAATATTCATCTGGTGGATATTGATTGCTTGGTTCCAAACCTATCTTTGCTTAAACCTAAAACAACATATGCTTTGAATGTCTATAAGAGTGGAACTTCAAGCAACTGGGATATTTGAATCCCGATACTACTTTTTGGTGTGTGAAAAGACAAGGGTAACAAAATACACCTTAATCTTTAAAATATACACCTATAAGTCCTCTTACCGACAGTGATTGTCTATGGACAAAGTCGAGACAATACGACAAATCAGTATTCACACTTTATGTGATCGTCTATGGATACGAGATCGAGACAATACAACAATCAAAGTGTGATTACTTGATAATAGGTTCTGACTTAACCAAACTTTATAGGATCACTATCAAGTAATACGGAGTTAACGTTTGTGTAATTTACTTTAAATTATAATAAGAACAATTATAATTGCGGAAAAATAAAAGTAAATGACACAACAAAATTTGTTAACGAGGAAACCGCAAATGGATAAAAAAACCCGGGACCAAGTCCAGAATTGAATACTCTCATAATTAAGCCGCTATGCAAAATCTAAACCAACTTCGTATAGTTGAGACCAAGCAGCGAAACCTAGTTCACTTAGTTTCTTCAGTATCCCTGCGCTTCCGACATTCAATAAGTGCACGCACTGGAAAAATTTCTTTGGATCGTATTCCAAATACTAAAGGAACAACAAATTTGTTTGGTTAGATAATATATCTCAAGTCATATGCAAAGGCTCTTCCGTTTAAACTACTAAACTCCTTTGCCTGGTTAGATCAATCTAACCAAGAACTACCGAAGTAGCAGAGTTTAAATTTGCAATCAATCAATATAGAATCTAACAAGAAGCTATAAAGCGATGCCGATCTCACGAAACTAATCAATCAAATAAATCTGATTCTAGTTGGATCCCAGACGATCAAGGTTTGTGCTGCACAAAGATATGAGAAACCAATAAGAAATCATCTTCGTCTTCAAATCTTCTTTAATCTTCAATTAAACCTGCACAACACTACTTGAATCTCTTGTGATCAATCACGCACGGAACGGAGTCTGTTAACAATAGATTATCACACGATGTCTTTAGATCTACAAACAGTTCTAAAGATCTCGTCGACACTTCGATCTAGTTTGAGTGAATCTCATATCAGAAGAGAAGATTCTCAAGAATAAACAAACGAGTTGCAATCAAATTTCAACAACCATTAGTCAATAAAATCAATCGAAAACTAATAAACTGCAATTATCTATTTTCCTACCAACGGTACTCGTAGAGCTTCTTGATCCCACAGAAGTCTTTAAACAAGCGGTCATAAGAGATTTAGCCTAATTAGGGTACTTTCCTCTCCGGATAGACGACTCCACCAGAAACAAAAAAAAGATGAAGTTTTCCTGGCTCTTAGGATAGTTTGCTAGATATTCAAACTTAGGTATTTATAAACCAATGATGTTTGGACACCAAGGAATTTCCAAAACCGAATTATTCTTAAGATATGCAATAACTTCCCAAAATCGGTTTTCATAATTCCTGGAAATGCCTTGTCCAATATTTCAGAAATATCTCAATAGAAAATCTCCAACCAGTAAATGCACATTACTAATTTTTATTTTCTATAGATATGCATATAATTGCTGGTAATTAAAGCATATAAAACTAAGAACCTTAATTAAAAGATTATTTTATTTCTGACTGAGATCTCCTTGAGTTATTAAGTAATATCTTTGAACAATAAAAGATAAGAGTTATTGTTCGTGTTCAAAGTATGTTGACATCTTTTATTTGTAAATCATCTTTCATATTTACAATCTTGGAGTCGATTATACCACACTTCCAAAACAAGTTTAGAATTGGTTCATCTGTATTCCAAGACAACTATGTGATTAATCAAGTATCAAATCACAATCATGGGTTCAATCGGTTATACCAATCACAGGGATTGGTTCTACCTTAATATGGATTACTTGTGATCGAACACACAAGTTACCAGGACCGGCTATGTCAGTTACCAGGATCGGTTACGTCAATTACCAGGACCGGTTACCATATACTCATGGTATTGCTTGTGATCGGTTACACAAGTCACTAGGATCGGTTACACAAATTACTAGGACTGGTTACACCAATTAGAAGGATCGATTATACAATTCTTTTATGATCGGTCACACCGATTACTAGGATCGGTCACACCAATTACAAATATCGATCATACCATCTCAGGTGATTACTTAGGATCGGTTACACTAATTAATAAAAACTAGTCATATCAAATCATAAGTCAGGCACTGTGATTAATTATACCAAGATACATAAAAAGTTATGATCAGTTCTACTAATTCATACATATTGATAATCCAAAGATATGCAATGAATAACAATACCAATAAGCCTGGCTATTTCCTTTTCGATTCACAAAACAAGTTCATGAATGTACTTCCTTTAAACAAATGTAAATATTGCTGCATAGGATGAAATCTTCACCTTTACCCATACACTTAATCACAATAGCATTTATACGATTATGTCAATGTCATATATACGAAGCTCAAAAGATAAGCGTTATACTTCGTATTCTAATTCCTTAGCACTATGATCATATGATCATGTCTCACTACTAGAGTATAATAATCATTCACAGATTTGTAGTTATGTTTTCAATATAGCTCGACTTAAAAGATACGTTAGGAATGAAATAATTCAAGTCACTATTACTAACCTCAAGAGGAAGGATGATGTCATCGTTGTAGCTCGTTACTTCTTCACGTTCTTCGGGTCTTCGAGTAATACTTGTATGTCTCATAATCCTAGACTTTCTAGTCTAACCTATACGAAGTTGTCTCTAGTACATAATCAAGCGACTCTTAGATGAGTTTTGGTTCACTAAAATATGACAACCAAACTTGACATACCAACGCTTGGAGGGTCCAATCGAGCTATGCTCTAACAGTGTCCAAGTTGTTTCTAGAGTCGTCCTCTCCAGAAACCCTTTTTAGGGTTTAGCGACTACAAAGTCTTCATAGGGATTCGTGAAGCCAGGTCCAGTTATCTTTCCTTGATAACTCGAGTATCCTGATCTTGATTGTTTGTTGAGCATGCTCTATAGATCAACATAGATAGAAATCATCAAAGTTCTCTTCATCTCAAACTTTGTTGATTCCACAAGTTTTATACTTTTGAGGTGAATAATAATCTAGGATGCACTTCGGGCTAAGTCCGGATTTTGAGGTTAGCTAGACTCTGTATATTTCTATCGATTTTGATCACCTTTGGTCAATCTATTTGATTGTAAAAGGAAATCATGTATATGATTAATCTGTGGGAGGCAGATTGGTTCAAAGTCTTCAATTGATTTGAAGCAACTCTTAATTGGTGTGACGTCATCTAAGGGAATCAGTTGCGCGGAGTCCTGTTGGGATTCAAGAGGCGTAGGAGCGTGAATGTACAAATCAGTGGGATACCTTTTAGGGCTCGATTACATTCCAATCCGAAGTTAATTGGTAGTAGGAAAGTGTCTGTAGCGGATTAATACATTTTGGTGTTCAATCTGAACTAGGTCCCGGTTTTTTTTTGCATTTGCGGTTTCCTCGTTAACAAAACTTCTGGTGTCTGTGTTTTTTTTTCCGCAATATATTGTTTATCATTATAATTGAAATATCACAGGTATTGCGTTGATCAATCGTACTAGATACATTCGACCCAGATTGTTGGATACGACTTAATTTATTCTTGGATATTGGTCTTTGGTACCGTTCAAGTAATCTCTTTGTGATTAGGTTCACAGACTTGTTTCTGTAAACATTATAATCGTAAGAGAGAAAGAGATATAACTCTAGATATTATTCCTTGATTGAGTTTAACTCCCGGAGTTGTATTAAGTTTGTCCATACAGATTGCCTAAGAAAAAAGTGGTGGTGTATTTTGGCACCCCCGCGTTTTCATCAAGTATGGAAAAATATGACGAGGCGAGTACTTCAAATAAGGCTTGACTATAATATTAACCGGTCGCCAAGTTTCACTTAATCCGTTCAAGGGGATTAATATCGTACCTTTGGCAGGAAGAATAATACTTGTGTTTTTTGTTTGGCTTTACATCGATGGGATTATGATTCCATCTGCATCGTACTACTTGTAAGTTATTCCAAACCTGGACATATTTCTTTTATTGATATAAGAAGTTTATTTTTTTCTGCTCTCTCTTGTTTTTGAGTCGACTTTTTTGGCCTACCCTTCGGAGCTACCTGACACTTTCTTGGGTCAAAGGTTATTGTGGTTTCTGGGTGCACAATGACTTTCAGTTGGTGCATCATAATCTGGTACTGAGCCTCATTTTCCATCAATAACTTTGCAAATAGTTTTTCAGTATCTCCGAATCCTTAAACTCTTCTCTGGGAACATCTTTCTGAATAGGTTGAAAAGATAGATGACGCCAAAATGGATCAATTTCCGATAAAGGGATCACACCATCAAACTTAGCAATTATATAGCGACATGGTAGTCCCAATGTCACCATACATGTAAAAGAACACAAATGTGAATCGATTCCAATTTTTTTGTCCAAACCATTTTTTTTTACCAAATGATTAATCACCCAGTGCGAGACATTATGGGTAATGCCATGTAATGTATGTTGTTTCCTAAACTGAAGGAGAGACTTAGTTGAGTTCGATTGGGAATTTTCCATGATCCTCCTAAATTCCATACAAAAATATTTATGGAAACCTTTCAATAGAATTGGGAATGTGCCTTAAAAACCATTCATCTGCTCCTTAATTCTCCTGTGAGAAGCCTCCGCAAGGTTTATAGTCTGGTTGTTATAATGTTTTACTTTGTTATTCCATGCGGCTAAAAAATTATTTTTATGCGGATTCAACCATTGCATACGACAATAATACACAACTTGACAATAATTCTCATTTCACCGGTTATAGAAACAAACATATTCATCCTTAAACACTTCCTCCGCGCATGACCAAATCAACGCCTCCAAATCCTTTGAAAAACTCAACCATTTGGTATGGCCCTCTTTATTTTCCTTATTTGTAAGCTTTGACACCCTCTCTTGGTCATCCTTTGACCGATGCCCATTCTTTGCACGAGTCGGGTTAGTTATGGTTTTACAATTCAGCCGGACGTTATAGTGTGTGTGAAACATAAAAAGTAAATGGGTTTCCGAAGGAAATATAATTCGAATAGATTTGAGTAATGCTTTATCTCGTATCAGATAAGATAACTGTAGGTACGTATTTTCTCGGTAAAGCCGAGCCGCACACTGTAGTTCCCAAACATAGTGTTCCTCATCTTCCGAAGACAAAAATAGAGCCCTATGGTGAAAAACTGTTTGGTCGAAGTATGGGAAACGAGGTGGAACAACGGCATACCATACTTTTACGTTTTATAAGTCGAGTCTACAATAATAAACTGATAGAAGGATTGAGTTAACCCAATGAACAAGGGGTGCACAAAGAAGGGATCGGTAACAGTACCTACTTATTCTGTTGTTTTTATGGTATAATTATTTTGTGTATCCAAGAACGTGAATTCCTGGACTACCGTCCTACCATAAGAGACCTCCACTTTTATCCTTTTCCTTCCTGCGTATATTATACTCAAACAAGATTCATTTTTTCGGGTTTTTCTCTTTAATTGCATTAAGGATGATCTTAAGTCGGAGACCTTGGACGGTGTAATCCTTCATAATGGAAAACTCATCAATAGACAACTTAGCGGTGGGAGCATGTCTAACTAGACTCTTTGGTTCATCATGATTGTGATATCCACACAGAACATGTACGTAAAATCTCATAATTTTGTTGCGTAGAACCTTGAACATGAATATGCATAATATTTTCTTGGTTGCTCTTTGATGCATGTTTCTATTTTTATTTTTAACGGTAAATACTACGCCGTCGCGGAAGGGGCGATAGTTTCCACGTCTCTCACCCACCAATTCCATCATTGCAGCGTTTCGATGATGGTTTCCAACAATCACGCATCTCATCACCCCTACCAGTTTCGACAACATATTTCCTTGCTTCATCTCTAATTACGAAGATCTACAAGTCGGTTAAAAAAATCGACATAAGATGTTATAGGTATATAGTCTTTTACCACACTACCTACTGATAACTTGCCTGCTTGGTGCGGTAGTATTGAGAAGTGTCAGGGAAAATTTTGCTGGGAGATTAAAAACTATCAGGGTCCCCCTCATCTGGAGCATGACCTTCATTAACATCGACTTCTCAGACGACCTACAACATATGCCATTTGAAGATATTAAAACATGTTCAGAAATAAAACACACTAATATATAAGATTTCACATTACTATCTAGAATACAAAGCATAGTTTGGACAACTTAGCCTAGATAAAGAGCGGCCAGGATGCATTCTGGGGAAAGTTAAATCCATGGTTGTGGTTTGCTCTAATTAAAATTAATTATTATGAGTGTTTTATTAATTAGTGTCTCATTAATCTCTCCTAATGAATAATTTATTAAATTTCGTCATTAAACATCCTCTTAATTAATCTAATAAATATGTATTTTTACATTACTAATAATTTTTAAAAAATTACTATATCAATAGAAATTAGTGGTTAGTAGTGGAAGAAGTATTGGATGGTAGAAGTGGTGGTGGTGGAGGCGATAATACCAGTGGTGGTGAAAAAAATAATGCCAATGGGTGGTTTTATGATGGTGATGTTGGTGAATAGTCGTGGACAATATTAGTTTTGTATATTTACAACACAAGCAACATTATATCGTGAAAGATGTAGTTGGTCATCACGGTTGACAAAAACAAATATCATATATTTAGGATGATGCCATACCATTTAAAAAAATGATTATAACCGCCGGATCACCTAAACTTTACCCTTGCTACCTTTAGCACTCGGTTGTATAAATCATGATTCTAACCGTTAAAATAAAATTAATTGCAATACAACAGAGTATATAACAATAAAAAATTTAATGGAATAAATTAATTAACGATCTAAGTTTGTTCAACCGTAATTTTACTCATGATGTTTGTGATTTAAAAATTAGAAGTACAATAAACGGCCAACGGGAGGTAGGCGATGGTTGTGGTGGAGAAATAAATGGTATTATATATGGTATTGTAATGGTGGCGACAGTTGGTGAGTATGTACCGCTAAAAAAATAGGTAACATTATAAATTAGAAGTTGGTTTATCGTCTTATTGAAATAAAATAAACTCGGTTAAAATATCAAAGAAAAACAAAAAAAAAACCACAAAATGTCACGTTATATAATTATTACAAACAAACATGCACAAGTCAAAATCAATACAAAAAAATTTACTTATTATTGAAATGTGTCGTTATGATAAGGGTTGTACCCTAGCTATGTATACTTTTCTGCCTATTTCTTTGTATTGTATTATAAAATGAAGCTTTGCTAAGTTAGGAAAGATAAAGACCGGTTCTGATTTTTCCTCCCAATTGGTAAATTTATGGTTTCGTTCGATCCCATGAATACACACTTTAATTGAGAAAAATTCATTATATATTGTCTTATCCCATCTCAAAGTCTAAATCAAAATGGAAAAATTTGATTAACTGAAAATTACAAATCTACCTTTCCATAAAGCTGAACAATTGATTCTCTCTCTCACATTCGGTATGATGAGTGGGTTTGAAAACTCTAACTACTTACTTTGGAGCAAACGAAAATCAGAAATGAAGTTGGGAAGGGAGATAGATTGCAGAAAAGAAAAAAATCCAAGAGTATAGTTCCTCTCAATCTTCTTTCAATTTTCTCTCAATATTCGTCTACCAAAACGTACATCTGTGACCAGTCAAAGCATGGATAACTTAGCCTAGATAAAGAGCGGTCATGATGCATTCTGGGAAAAGCTAAATCCATGGTTGTGGTTTGCTCTAATTAAACAAAGCATGAATAACTTAGCCTAGATAAAGAGCAGTCATGATGCATTCTGGGAAAAGCTAAATCCATGGTTGTGGTTTGCTCTAATTAAAATTAATCATTATGAGTGTTCTATTAATAGTGTCTCATTGATCTCTCATAATAAATAATTTATTAAATTTTCATCATTAAGTGTCCTCTTAATTAATCTAATAAATATGTATTTTACAACTGGGAGCACAAATCAAGACCGCTTTTTATCTCTCCTAACTTAGTCAAGATTCTTTTTTAATAACGAAATAGGGAGAAACAAATACCTAGCTAGGATACAACCGGCATGACACAGTAATAACCAACTTTTTATGTACTAATTTTGACCAATAAAATTGATATAATATTATAAACACAACAACTGATGATAACGTTAACTTTTTGTATTGGTACGCGAAGAGTTTACAATTTCTTTCTCTCAAAAAAATACATATTGTAGTTGAACCCTATACTACTCGATCATAAAAAGACATGCAAGGCACTTATTGTCAGGTGTGGCCATAAGTTTTGAGGACATAATATTTCAAAAATGAACAGATTATATGATCGACTTGGAAAAGTAGAGAATGGTCTTACGAATTTTTGCGAATCAGGAAATATATTTCCATAACTAAAAATATTTTCAATACCTGAAAATTTCATAAAATATATTGGCATGTTTAGAAAATACCAAGATTATATTTCCCATAATTTGATGGGAATATATATTCCTTGATTGTGTTGGTATTCATTGCATTTGGCGGGAATATATTGGGAGACTCATAAACCTATAAATACCTTTACAGTATTAATTATAAAATATATATACATATTTGTTAAACTGGATATGGGGTAATAATTACGGAGGTGTAACTGATATTCTAGCGTAATCACAGTTATAACTGCTTTATAGTATGCTAACTATATAAACGCTGAATGTTAAAAAGAAAGAGTGTGCCACATTGACCATCAAATATCTCGAACCCAATCTGGGAATAACAAATAGTGTTCTCAAAGCTTGAGGTATTGTGAATTCTCTAAAGAATATTATTGAATCAATGTGGTTGATGTCCTTCTTTTTTTGGGAAATTCTGATGACACAAGCAGGATTTATTTATTTATTTTTTCTTTATTTTTTTGATTTTTTTTTTGTTATTAGGTTCATATTTAACTGGTACTAGGATCAAGTCCAAACTTTTTCTTCAACCGGGTTTAGACTTGATACTATCGATGATAAACATAAGTGTTTGTTCATATACAGAACACAGACATGGGAGGAAAAAGTGCTATATGTATTTTTTTTTTTTGCAGACAACTTACAAGGATTTTTATTTTGAATCAATATCGCTAAGGTCTTTCTTTAAATATTTCTTGGGATTTTTTATGACACACGGGTTTTTTTCCTTTGTTTTTTGGGTTAATAGATTCGTATTTCACTAGCGGATGATGTTCATATTTCACTAGCAGATGATGGCATACGTTGTGACAAACATCAAACCAATTTTGTGTGGTCGTGAATCACTATGATATCCTTGATTATCATCAATTAGGATCAAGTGCAAACTGTCTCTTCAAACAGATTTTGACTTGATACTATCGATGATAAACGTAAGAATTTATATACAGAAGTATGGGTTAGAAATATCTTCACGAGGATTGACGATCAGGAAAAGAATAACAACGACAATATGATTTCGAAAACACAACAAACAACACTTGCGAAACAAATTATATTTGTAAAACAAATTATATTGGTAATATTCGCAAACAAAAAAAAAATACAAAATTATATATGTCTGTAATATATATTTTTTGGAATTTGTTTGAGAGAATGAAAACCTTAGTTGTTTACCGAGAATTTGAGCAAATCTGCGTGGAAAAAGGGTTTAGGTTTAGCTGTGCTGCCATAATGTGGTTCGATTCGTTTTAATTGCTCCCTGCAATTTAAACAGAACGTTCCACGCTATGCCATCATATTTTTAGCAACGGTATAGTTTAGCTGCGCTGACACAATGAAGTTGGATGATATGGTATATGTATGTGTTGCATGTGATTGTATGACCGACTTTGCAAGGTAAGGATATGGTATTACAAACCGATTACTTAACAAAAACATGATTGAATTGGTACGATTTTAGAAAGTAACCAACATCAAGGCCCGTGCCGTAATTTATATAACATCAATGCCATTACGGATTCATTCTTGGAAAAACTAAATCTACGGTTGTAAAATGATCAGTTTAATTAACTTTCAATAATAAATGTTCTATTGATATTTCATAATAAATATTTTTTTAATCAATCAAATAAATAGATTTCCATTAATACAATACATAATAAATTTATTTTATATTAAATCAGTAGGCATTAATGGTAGTTGTGATGGTGGGCAAGGATGGTGAATCGGCGCCGGGGATAATGGTGGTGGGTGTTGGTGAGAATGGTGGAGTGACGACGTTAATGGTGGTGGTAGTGGGATGAAAAAGGTGTCCTAAGGTTATTTAGTTGCCCTTATTAAAAAATAACTATTTGATATTAGTTTTTCAGGAAAAATCCATTGAAAAAGTTTCTTTTCAATTTAATAAAAAAATAATTACACAACAGGCAAGCGAGCAACAAGCTGCACCGTGAGCTCTTATTAGTTTTTAAATTTGTTTTTTTAAAAAAAAAAATTATAATAAATATTATAGGCCAGATTTTTCTAGGGAGAAGATAAATCAATAGCTATGGTTTTTAGATTTTTCGGGTCGGGGCAGGTAAGAAGATGAAACCTATAAAAAAGTTGACCATATACAAGGCTACACGGGAATCAATTGTAATTGATTTAGTTTATCGTATCTCTCTCTATTCTCATTTTTTGTCATGACTTATGTTCTTTCCATTTCTCCTCGAGATCATATGATTATGTATGCTTGAGAAATAGTTCATGGTAATAGGTAAAGAGAGAAGATAAGTAGATAAAAAATAAAATAGATCAATAATTACAGATTATTAAACTTTGGGAAAACACAAATCTATGTAAATTTAGAATAATTTATATCACCAAAGGGAGAAAAATAATCCTTGAAGCTAACAGATTTTGTAAGATTAATCTAATTAATTTTGAAGTAATTTTATGTTTCAGATTTGTTATAAATTTGGTGAACGACCTTTGATGATTTATTTGTTTTCTAAGAAGGGACACTACTTTTTTTTTGAAGAAGTTAATGAAATGGTGTTCTATTACCCATAGGCCCATAAGATTTTGAAGAGTTGGATAACGTTTAACTATATTTGTCCTAAAGGATTGTATGACTTACAGATATAGTATTAAAATATTTGAGGTTAAGACATGTTTATTAACAAACACCTCAAAAACATTTAGACTTGGATCAACTTGATCGATTTTTAGCAAACAGTTATGATATGTATGAACCGATGGATATATTTGAAATACATATCATTTCCCGTGTCGTTACGGCACGGGTTAAGCCCTAGTCAAGAATATAAAACATAGTTTGGACAACTTAGCCTAGATAAAGAGCGGCCAAGATGCATTCTGGGGAAAGTTAAATCCATGGTTGTGGTTTGTTCTAATTAAAATTAATCATTATAAGTGCTTTATTAATTAGTGTCTCATTAATCTCTCATAATGAATAATTTATTAAATCTTTATCATTAAATATAGTCTTAATTAATCTAATAATATGTATTTTTATATTACTAAATAATTTTAATAAAAGTTACTATATCAATAGAAATTAGTGGTTAGTAGTGGAAGAAGTAGTGGCTGGTAGAAGCAGACAAGTGGTGGTGGTGGACGCCATAATATCATTGGTGGTGGAAAAAATAATGTCGATGGGTGGTTTTATGATGGTGATGTTGGTGAATAGTCGTGGACATTATTAGTTTTGTATATTTACAACACAAGCAACATTGTATCGTGAAAGATGTAGTTGGTCATCACGATTGATAAAAACAAATATCATATTTTTAGGATAATACCATACCATTTAAAAAAAATGATCATAACTGCCGGATCACCTAAACGGTACCCCTGCTACCTTTAGCACCCTGTTGTATAAATCATGGTTCTAACCGTTAAAATAAAATTAATTGCAAACATATTATATAAAAATAAAAAATATAATGAAATAAATTAATTAACGACCTAAGTTTGTTCAACCATAATTTTACTCATGATGTTTGTGATTTAAAATTAGAAGTACGACAAACGGCTAATGGGAGGTAGGCGGCGGTTGTGGTGGAGAAATAAATGGTATTATATATGTTTTTGTAGTGGTGGCGACGGTTGGTGAGTAGCAATAGGCTATGTTAATTTTGTATCGCTACGAAATGGGTAACATTATAAATTAGAAGTTGTGGTTGATTGTCTTATTAATAAAATAAAATAAAATCGGTTAAAATACATGAAAGATCAAAAAAATAAAAATAAACCACAAAATATCATGTTATATAATTACTACAAACAAACGGGCACAAGTCAAAATTAATACAAAAAAATTACTTATTATCAAGATGTGTCGTTACGGTAAGGGTTGTACCCTAGCTATGTATACTTTTCTGCCCATTTCTTTGTACTGTATTATAAAATGAAACTTCGCTAAGTTAGGAAAGATAAAGACCAGTCTTGATTTTTCCTCCTAATTGGTAAATTCACGGTTTCGTTCGATCCCATGAATACACGCTTTAGTTGAGAAAAAATCATTACATATTCTCTTATTCCCACCTCAAAGTCTAAATCAAAATGGAAAAATTTGATCAACTGAAAATTACAAACCTACCTTCCCATAAAACTGAACAATTGATTCTATCGCTCACATTCGGTAGGATGAGTGGATTTGAAAACTCTAATTCAAATTGGGAAGGGAGATAGATTGCGAAAGGAAAAAACTCAAATCCAAGAGTATAGTTCCGCTTAATCTTCTTTCAATTTTCTGTCAATCTTCGTCCACCAAAACGTACAACTGTGACCAGTCAAACTACTTTGAGCTAACAACATTTGAGAAAATCCTTTCTTTTTTACATTGTCTCATGTATGAATGTTTGGGGTTTCTATCATTTTCTTGAATATCATTTGTTGTATATTTAGCTGACGTATACATTTTAAAATATAACCTTATTTATTACAATAACCTCATGGTTGAAATTTAGGGGTGCCTGTATTTTGTGATTAAAATTTGGCTATCACAAGTCGTCGGGGTTTCAATCTATTCACAACTTTTTGGTATAGAAAGGTGATTTTTTCAAGAACCGATTTTTCGTTTCTATTTGTTTAGATAACAGTACTAATAGAATTTTGATTTCATCTTGATATATAAACATATAGACAAACTTATAAGATTATTCAGATCACACGTTATAATTTGACAATAGATTGGTATTTACAAAATGATCTTACATGTATAAAAATCCCTTGTTCTTCGGGCTTCTGTTTCAAAGCCAGAATTTTTGACTAAAAGCTATTTTCAATAAATAATCTAACATGATTATACGTAATTTATATAACACCCGTGCCATTATGGATTCATTCTTGGAAAAGCTAAATCTACGGCTGTAAAATGATCAGTTTAATTAACTTTCAATAATAAATATTCTATTAATATTTCATAATAAATATTTCTTTAATAAATTTTTTTAGCTACAAGCACTGATTAGCTACTTTTTAATTATTAGACGACTAAATGTCGATAGGATCGTACAAAACTTTGGTTGGTAGCCTAGCAATAAGCCGAGCACCAACACCTTTTCGAATAGCAATCCTAATCTATAAAAAATGAATTTGCCTACACCATTACTGACATCAAATAATCAAATAAATATATTTTCATGAATTAATCAAATAAATATATTTTCATTAATACAGTACATAATGAATTTATTTTATATTAAATCAGTAAGTGGTGGATCGACGGTGGGAATAATGGTGGTGGGTGTTGGTGAGAATGGTGGAGTGACGACGTTAATGGTGGTGGTGGTGGAAGAAAGTAGTGGTAGTGGGATGAAAAAGGTGTCCTAAGGTTATATAGTTTCCCTTAGTTAATTTTTTTTATTTGATATTGGTTTTTCAGGAAAAATCCATTGAGAGGGTTTCTTTTCAATTTAATAAAAAACTAATTACATAGCATGCAAGCGAGCAACAAGATGCGCCACAAGCCCTTATTAGTTTTTAAATAAGTTTTTTTTGTAATTAAAAAAATATTAAAGGCAAGATTTTTCCAGGGATAAGATAAATCAATAGCTATGGTTTTAAGATTTGTCGGGTCGGGGAAGGTAAGAAGATGAAACCTATAAAAAAATTGACCATATACAAGGCTACACGCGAATCAATTGTAATTGATTTAATTTATCATATCTCTCTCTATTCCCATTTTTTTTCATGATTTATGTTTTTTCCATTTCTCCTCGACTTCATATGATTATGCATGCTTGAGAAATAGTTCATGGTAATAGGTAAAGAGAGAAGATAAGTAGATCAAAAACGAAATGGATCAAGAATTACAGATTATTAAACTTTAGGAAGACACAAATCTATGTAAATTTAGAATAATTTATATCACCAAAGGGAGAAAAATAATCCTTAAATCTAACAAATTTTGTAAGATTAATCTGATTGATTAAGGAGTAATTTTGTGTTTCAGATTTGTTACAAATTTGGTGAACGACCTTTGATGATTTATTTCGAAGTAGGGACACTACATTGTTTCGAAGAAGTCAATGAAATGGTGTTCTACTACCCATAGGCCCGTAGGATTTCGAAGAGTTGGTTAACGTTTAACTATATTTGTTCTAAAGGATTGTATGACTTACAAATATAGTATTAAAATATTTGAGGCTAAGACATGTTTATTGACCAACACCTCAAAAACATTTAGACTTGGATCGACTTGATCGATTTTTTGCAAACAGTTATGATATGTATGAACCGATGGATATATTTGAAATACATATCCTTTCCCTGCCATTACAGCACGGGTTAAGCCCTAGTATTATACTAAAGTAAGTGATCTTGGACCTGGAACCATTCTCTAAATGAACCAATAAAGATCGAATTGGGGAGATTCGAAAGAGATTAACAATATCATCCCGAACCTAACCCAAAGGCAATTAAACTAACATTATTTTATGGAGTTCACTTTATAAATACTGATTAGCGGTCGAATGGCCATAGTTCGGAAGGCATATTACAAATATCTTCCGAACTATATGTATATTTCAAAGACCCAATTATATATATATATATATATGCACATATATTATATTTTTTAGTTCGCTTTTAAAATATTCATTTATATCTTCTAGTTCGCTTTTAAAATAATCATTAAAAGTCGTAACATACTAGTTTAGACTAGTAATGATAATATAATTCGAAGGGAATGTAGTTAAAAGGATAATCATATTTAAGGGTGCACACGGTACGGTTCGGTTCGGTTCTTGCCGAGGCCGAGTACCTGTACCTCCCTGGTCTCGGTTCTTAGATTTTGGACCGGTACCATTCGGAACAAGTACGGTACCAGGCACGGTTCCGGTACCAGTCGGTACTTTCTTTAGAGACACATAAGGCATGGTGTTGGAAGCTGTTCACCAAGGATCAAAATATCTACTCGAAATCAATGGGTTTTGTTTAGACAAGGAAAGAAAGACTTGCGTAAGGTAGAGAGGTTTATGAATCGAGAAATCTATGAAGAAAAGATGTGTTTGTTCGAACCTGGAATTACCAGCAAGTTGAGAAGAATTTGTTGCTGCTGGTGAGATGAATTCGATCGAGTCTGTCGACGTTGTTGACATTAATATTAATCAGAAGAAGAGATGTTGTTGATATTCATGGGTATTAAGATGGTTTAAGAGTTTTTCAGGCGAAAAGAAGATGTTGCTTTCTTTCATCGACTGGTGGTTTGGTGGTTCTCGGTGAAGAAGATGGTTTGATGTTTCCATTGTTGGCAGTAAGGTTCTGATGGTTTGGTGTGATGAAACAGAGTAATGGTGACTGGTAGTTATCGTGATGATGTTCACTGTCTTCGGTGAGAAACGTTTTAAAAAGAAAAGAAAAAAGTACAAAAAGAGTGTTGTTGATGGAGTTTGCTACGAGATGCTGCTATTAATATAAGGATTAAAAGGACAAAGTTGTGGTTGTTGTTAGTGATGATTATGATTGAAGGGTGATTGAAGGAGAAGGTTTGAATGTGTTATATGCAAGTCAAGGACGATACAGAGAAGGCTTGGAATCCCTAAATCTAATGGTCAGTATTATTCGGTACAAACGGGACGGGACGGGACGATACGGGACATGAATAGGACCGTGTACCTGTACTCCCTAGAGGCCGGTTCTCAGTTTTTGGACCGGTACCTGTACCCTCTTCCTCGGTTCGGTATAAAAACAGGTACGGTTCCACCGGTTCCGGGACGGTCCGGTTATTCGGCTCGGTTCCTGTGCACCCTTAATCATATTAATTAGGTATGTTTTGACGAAGTTTGCTTACAGAATAATGACTACTGATCGAATCATATTAGTTCGAGTAAACAATGACAAAAACTTGCCGAATTTAATCTAATTCACTTAAACCCAAATAAATAATTATTATATAGTAGACTTCGGTTCAAATAATACATAAAGGCCAAATCATATTAGTTCGACAGAGTTACCACAGAAACATACCGAACTTGATAAAACCAATAAATTAAATATTATTTAAAGAAGTTTTCTTTCAAAATAATCAATAAAAAACGTGTGAAATTTGTAAGCAAAAGTAGACATGTTGTACTTTATCAACATTATATAAAACCATTTAAAGGTCTTAAATAAGTTCGGAAGGGAAAATATACAGATAAACGAAGATATATTAACCAAGATTATGAATTATATTCGTGTATACAATTATATGATTCTACGATCAATGACTGAAAATAACATTTATACCATTGTTGGTCATGAAAAACTTGAGTTTTCAAATAAGTAACACTCTTACCTCATTATGAGGTCCACATTCTTCATTCGACTCTTGTTGAGATGATAAACGATGAAAAAATTTACCATCCAAAAAATAATTTTGGGTTGTATTGACATAAAATAAATCTTGCAACTGGTCTTTGTCACTGTCATCAATCTCCTTGAATTCAATATAGTAGTCAAACGATTATTTTTCGTCTCCCCGAACAATTGTTGTTTAAGATATAACTCGTGAAGGAGTGAGTGGGAGCCTAAAGTAATGTAGAGTGAGCCTTAGTAACAAGTTAAAAATATAATACCCCAAACACATGTATCAGCAAAAAGGGTAACATAAGAATTTAGAATACAAAATAATAAAACACAGTTTGGCTAACTTAGCCTAGATAAAGAGTGGTCAAGATTTGTCTAGAGAAAAGATAAATCTACGGTCATGGTTTGCTCATATTTAATGTTAGTATAAATTTTTTA
Organism: Papaver somniferum; assembly: GCF_003573695.1. Classification (NCBI taxonomy): domain Eukaryota; kingdom Viridiplantae; phylum Streptophyta; class Magnoliopsida; order Ranunculales; family Papaveraceae; genus Papaver; species Papaver somniferum. Next base: position 156,965,935 of record NC_039364.1, on the reverse strand, counting down.
TTAATTGGTGTTGTCTCATTAATTTCTCGTAATAAATGGTTTGTTAATTTTTAATTTTTCTTAATTAATCTAATAAATACATATTTCATTAATTGCTTAAATCTTATGATTAGTGTTTTATTAATTGGAGTCTCATTAATTGCTTATGATGAATGATTAATTAAATTTTCATTTCCCTTGATTAACCTAAGAAGCAAATCCCAGACCAATTTTCTATGTCTGCAAGAGATTCCATTTTGTGGCTGTGTAACCGTGTCAAGCGTGCTCATGATTATTTATTAGTTGTACCTATTAGTGGACTTCATCATTGCCTTGGGCCTAGACAGTCCAGAGTTGTGCTTTACTATCGTCTTGGTATCCCACTGTTTGTTGAGAATGGTTTATGCACAAGTTGTAACAGACCTATGGACATTTATGGGGACCACGCGCTTCATTGTGCTAAAGATGTTGGAAGTAAGTTAGCACAATATGGCTAAACTTGGCCTAGATAAAGAGTGACCAAAATTTATTTACCATTATAAATGTTTCATTAATTAGTGTCTCATTAATTGCTCGTAATGAATGATTAAATAATTTTAGAAAAATTATATTAATAAATATTAATGGTGGTAGTGGAAGAAGTGCATGTATGAGTGGTAGAAATGGTGGCGAGTGTTTGTGAGTGGAGGTGGTAATATTACTGGTGGTAGAATGGCGGTGGATGGTTTATGGTGTTGGGTGTTGGAGAATAGTAGTGGATAATAATAGTTTTGTGTCTTTACAAAACATGTTATATTGTATTGTGAAATATTGTTTTTAGCACGATTGATAAGGACAAAAAAACAAATATTTCGATGATGGTACCAGATCATATAAGACAATATGATCATGACCGCTGGATCACCCAAATGGTACCCTACTATATATGGCACCGGATCGAATAAATCATGAGTTTTAGTTTAAACATAAAATTGATTACGATATAAAAGAAAATATAACAAAAAGAAAATTAATGGAATAAATTAATTGACGACTTAAATTTGTTTAGTCTAAACTTTATACATGACGTGTGTGATTAAACATTAAAAGCGCGCCCATCTTTGAGGGGTGGCAGCGGTGGTGGTGGGGGAAAGAAGTGGCATTAGGTGATTTTGAGGTGCTGGCGAGTGATGGTGAGTAGTTATGTTTCGCCACAAATCTGTTAACATTATAAATCAAAGAAGATGTAGTTGATCCTCTTAATGATAAACTAAACTCGGTTAAAATACATGACATGTAAAAAAAACACATCGGAATGTCACGTTATATAATAACTGCAAACGAACAGTATGAGTCAAAATTAGTAAACAATAAAATAACTTATTACTGAGTCGTGCTATTACAGCATGGTTTATATCCTAGCTAGGTGATCTTTTTTCCCGTTTCTTTGTTCTGTATTTTAAAACAAAGTTGGTCTAAACATGAAGAGCGATCTTGATTTGCCCTACCAATTGATAAATCCATGGTTGTGGTCGATCATATGAATACACGCTTTAATTGAGAAACAATGCATTACGTATTCTCCTTTTTCCATCTCAAAAGTCAAAAGCAAAACGAAGAAACTTGATCGACTGAAAAAATAAACCTATATTCCCATAAAACTAAAAACTTGATTCTCTTACAGAACTTTAATTCCCCACTTTGAGCAAACTTAAATCAGAAATAAATTTGGGAAGGAGAGATAGACTATAGAGACAAAAGAACTGAAATCCGAGAACATAATTTCGTTCAACCTTCTTTCCTTGATGATTTGGTATCATCCTCGAATATTTGATATTTGTGTTAATTTTTCAATTTTCTTTTTTTAGTATCGTCCTCAAGATTTGATTAAGGAAAAGATAAATCAGTGGTTCTTTACGTAAGTGTTTATAAGTGTCATGTATGATTGAAAGGTGGGTCCAAGAGCATATCTCATTGGTATCCCATCAACTCCGATAAGGAGAAAGTCAGGGGTTCAATCCCCGCTGTAAAGGTTAGTAATAGATAGATTAATTGTATAGTGGGTTTGGCGGTGGGGCCAGTCCAACTAGCTGGGTTCGGCTTTCGTGTATAAAAAAAAAAGATTAAAGTTAGAAATTCATCCAACGGTCTTAATCTGTGACTATGTACATCATTATTGTCTCATAATTTCTCATAATAAATATTTTATTAATCCTTCATAATAAATATCTTATTAATTGTCATAATAAATACATACTCCCACTAAACAACTTTGTTAATAATTACATCAATAGATATTAGGGATGGTGAGTGTGGTATTTGTGAGTGGTGGTGAATGGAGCCGGTAGCGCTAATAATGCTGGTGGAAAAGGTAACGGTAATGGGTGGCTTGGTGATGGTACTGCGGTTGGTCAATATAGTAGTGTGGAATGTTTATTCAGTGTCGCTATGACACAATTAACACTATATTATGGAAGTTGTGCTTGACTTTTTTAGTGTTAAAATAAGCTCGGTTATAGCACAAAGAAAAAATAATAATAAAAAATTATGGAGAATAATTGTGACTTCATATCGTAGCAACAAATGAATAACACCAGTCAAAATTGACGTAAACTTTCTAACTTATTTTCGAAGCCATGTTGTTATGGCACGAGTCAAGTTCTAGTATAAAATATTTATGGGATTTTTAGGCTAAGGCCCCATCCATGGGTTACCCATAATATGTGGCCCTTAATTAAAAGAAGTTTAAATCTAGGCCCTGGGTTCTTAAAAGATATTCATATCCTTATATATATTGTCAAGCCCCAAATTAAATAAAATTTAAATTTAAGCCCAAAATTATTAAAATAGAGTAAACATAATGTCACTACCTCTGACGATCACCACCACCAACCAACAACCCCGGCAACCACCACCACCAGCTTCAACAACCACCACCTCCGAAGACCACCACCACTAAACACCACCAACAACAACCACCACCGCCTCCGACCACCACCGCCGACCACCACCACCAACCGCCGCCGGCGACCACCACCACCGCCGGCGACCACCACCAACCACCGTCTCCCGCCAACACCATATGTATGTGTAATCAGAAGTTACACATGCAAATGTGCATGTGTATCCAGAAGTTACACATCTATATGGCATGAAACAGTTATGCATGAGTATGTCATGAAACGGCTACTCAAGTGTACGCAGGAGTTACACATGCATATGACATGTGTATCCAGAAGTTACACATCCATATGGCATGTGTATCCAGACGTTACACATCCATATGACATGTGTAATGAGAAGTTATACACCAAAAAAATAGATATCGAAAAGAAAACATACAAAAAAAATACATGTATTACTTTAATATTCATTTATAATAATTTCTTAGCATGTGTAAGCAGAAGTTACACACGCATTTGTCTAGTGTAATTGAGAGTTACACATGCATCTGACTTGTGTATTCAACGTCAACTCCAATTCCAGCGAGACCAATACCACAAATAAGCAATTAGCTTTTATGAATTTATCGGAAACCTGAAATATAACAACAAACAAAAATGAACCAATGTCAAAGGAAAGATTCAAAAGAATATTGTTTAATATTTAGGAGAATAACAAAATATAGTCCATAAGAATGCTTAATATTGATAACAGTTACAATGAACAAACATATGAACCAATCCCAAAAAAAATGCAAACAAATATTATTCAATATTTAAGAGAACAACAAAAATAAAAGAGAAGAAAAATTAAAGATGCATCTGGCTAGTCGAACTAGCAGTTACACATGCATATTGATAGTGTAACTAGCAATTAAAATGATTAGTGTGATCGAGAGTTACACATTCAAAGTTCCATACCATATGAATCCAGAAGCAAATTTTGAGGCTAAAAAATCCATGAATATGTATACCAAATAAATACACTAGCAACACAGAGCATAAGCAACGGAAATGGTCGAAGACTCTAAACATTGAAACTGAAGGAAAATTGGTGGAACCTTCAAATCCCGGTGACTACAAAAATAAATGTGTATGCAACAGTTACACATCCATGTGGCTTGTGTATGCAGCAGTTACATATGCATATTGCATGTGTAATCAGCAGTTACACATCCATAAAGCTTGTGTATGCCACAGTTACACATCCATGTCTTGTTCAACTTCAATACCCAAAAGTAACTTAGGTTTGAATAGTAATTCCAATATACTTATATTTTTTCAAGCATTTATGTTAACAACATTTCTACGCCAAGACATTGACAGGTAATTGATCGACATTCATTCAATATTGCCAAAACTGAGGATTATCGCTATCGTGGCAAACTACAAATCATAAAAGAGAAAAGCTTTTTCGTATAAGTAGGTACGTGTTTTAAGTAATGACTAATTATAATCATATTTACATATACATAGTACAACCAATACAATCTACACAGTTTGATCAAATCGACATACACAAGTTGGTATATCAGGGTTCAACTCCCTAAACAGCATGAACTATGAAATGTACCAACTAATCAAAGCGAAAAACAGATTATTGAAAAATGACAAAAGGGAATACCATAAGTATTGCTCTAAGACCCTTATACATATAAAGATGCATACGTAATCAACATTTACACATGCATCTGACATGTGTAATTGTTAGTTACACATGTATCCGAGCAGTGTAAGTACGATTTACACATGCATATGACTATCATATTCCAAGAACAAATAAGATTCACTTCTATGAAATATCAAGACATATGGACATAATAAGTCAAAAAGCATATAGCTCCTTTAGCATGTAATACACCAACGAAATGCTTACCTGATTAATCTAGAACTTCTATTTGAGTCTACATACTTCATAATTTTATATGTGGGACCCGTGTTCCTTATGTAAGCTATGCTTCCCTCATTGGCATGACTGGTTTTGGTGCAGCCTTGCTTACTCGGGTAGGCATCCTGAAAATCAGGGAAACAGAAACATTCACCTTAGAAGTGCCAAGAAAGTTTGAAATGGCTACAGGTTAATGAACCAGCAGTAATATGGTTGAATGAAATTCTACAAAATTATTAACCATTTAACTCTCCTGTAAACCACATACATTGGTCCCTTGAAGACACAATGTTGTTAAGAATACAAAACGTGAAAATCAGCAACATGACATAATCACATATCAAAAAGAAAATACAAACTCCAGTAGAATGTTAACTTCGGCATATCTTACATTCGACTCGCAGCTTATGCCATTTTTTATAAGAAGAGAGGGTCAGCTAGTCACGCTTCAAATAACATTGTTTCATCAGAGAGACCTTGGAATCATAGAATAAGTGCTTACACATATATTTGGATCCTCAGACCACTAACTCATGTTATTTCTTATAAAGTTAATTCAAGCAAAAAAGAAAAGGAACAAACTGAACAACATCATGTATAATCATTATATGCATGACAGTTATCCACTGAATGGAAATTGATCTACTAAAGTACCATTTAACCAAACAAATGTGAAATCTTTTTAGACATACAATAATATATTTACACAACAATAGCTAAATATCAAATTATTATGAAGGCAATTATACCTAATGCATAAGAAATGAGAAAGACGGAGAAAAGAAAATATCATTGTAAGTTGGAGTTACACATGCATTTAACTAGTGTAAGTATAAGTTACACGTGCATATGAATAGTGTAACTGAGAGCTACACATGCATATGATTTGTGTAACTAAGAGTTACACATGCGTATGACTTGTGAAACTGAGAGTTATCTTTGCTGTGATATACTATGTGACAAATCAAGATTAAGAATGTGTAAGATACTCACATTATCATTGTTTTCTTCTTTACTTACTCGATATCCTCTTCTTGTTCTAAATCATTGCATCTTCTTCGAAGTCTCTTCCCTTTCTACTCCGCCAACATGAGCTCCTGAATTGTTGTTATCCAGATTTGTTGTTCTTTTGCTAGCTGCATGAAGTGAATAAGACTGTAAACAACAATTACAATAGGTATAAGAGTTTAAAATTAGCTAAGAAAAAACAATGTCCATACGTAAAAGTATTTCATATAAATGTTAGCTTCTTATTATTGGCCATGCATAATTTATATAAAACGCAAGCAAAAACCCATAAACAAAGTGCTTACGTATACCACAATATCTTCCAACTATTCATTAGCCTCATCTACTCCTACAACGTCAACAAATGTGATTGCTTCACGGTGTTCAACTACTTTTTCTCCATCAGAACTCCCATTTTTACGACTCCTCGGCTGCACAGATGTATCTTGTATGAACAACATACATCTTCCACTCCTTTCTTCCGCAAATTCCATCAACAACATCACATTTTCTTGTTTTAGCTCCAACAATTTAGTTCAAAAATCAACCTGCAATTTAAAATCCACGACCACCCATATCACCACCACTAATTTCCAATAGAAAATACTATGTAACAATTAAGTTCGATTTTATTGACAAAGATATATCTAATTACATAGTGTCAGAAGTAAAGTACACAAAATTGAGCAATTCAGTCAAAGTATATGAAATTCGTAAAAAATAGATGGGTAATAGAGATGACGATTCGTTGATATCGAATCTGAAAAAAGAATTTCAATCGAGATTTAAGATAAAGAGATTGGTTGATTCTCAATAAAGAAACCTAGCAAATTTTTGTAATTTTTTTTTCCATATTTTCATCTAAAAAACAATGCAAAGAGCATACTATAACAAATCTAAACTCCGATTACGAGTTCATCTAGGAATATTAGTTGAAATCGTAGAAATACTGCTAATCAAAGCTGTTTACAAATCTGAAATCAAAAATAAAGATTAAAATCGTATTACGAATCTGAAATTAAATCAACAAATCCTAACAAATCAAGCCAGATCTAGAACTTATAATCTTAAAAATTCAATTGAATCATCATTTTTAATAGAAGATGATACTTATACTTAGCTTGCTGATGCATTCATGTTGAATTTGCGGATCTACTAATTCAAAGATGTTTCTCGGATTCATTTTTTTCTACTGAAACTGATGCTCCTCCTTCTCCTGGTGGTGGATTTGTGATCTCTATCGTCTCCATCGATGACAACAATTTACCCTGATATGATTCTTCTTTAGATTTTCTCTTCACTGTTTCGTTTGGCTGGAAATGATAAAAAGAAACCAAATCTTACTCAAATTCGAGTGGAGATACATAAACATCATCACTAGCTATGGAACCAAAGATCGATGGAGATCTGAAAACCCTAGAATTCTTTAGCCGAGAGAGAGAAAGTGAAAAAGGAAATGAATATGGAAATGAAACCTATAGCCTATTTCATTAGGTATATATAGTAACGGGCATTCTTGGTGTTACTAATCTCCCCAAAGCGAAAACTTTATTACCAAGCCCTGAATTTTAAAGTTTTGGGCCTAGAAATATCAAAATATGAAAGAATGGAGTTGATAGAGAAGGATCCATTTTGTGGGACTTTTATATATTGAGCCCATATTGTAGGGTGGTTATAGTAGTTTTCACAAGAACGACTTTTTGGGCACCACTTTTTTTTTGAGGGGACCATGATTTGATTAGACCACCTTCCCTATAGTTATAAGCGGTGTCCTAAAAGGTGGAGATGACTAGTTCACCCTTTAACCTAATTAAAATTATAACTAATCTACAACTTCTTCTTCTCTTCTTCATCAATTTATGATCATCTAAACCTGGTCATATACAAATCTAATCAAAATCATCAAATTTTCATCGTTGTCGATTCATTGAATTTTCATTGTCAATTAATCAATATTTTGTAAACAAACCCGTCCATAAGTATTTTCCCACAAACCCGTTACTTCTAATTCATTTTTGATTGAAATTTTGAGCAGTAGTCATCAAAATAGGTTGAATATGGAGGTTACGGTAGTAAGTTCGGTTAGGATAATTTTGAAAAATCCCATAGTTTTACGACCGAACTTTTAAAGATGAAGAACACGAAGAACACTTCGGCTAAGAATATTTTTTGTTTCTAATCGAATGACTGAGTTCGGTTGAGTTGCAAAAAAAAATTCAAAACCGAACTCTTCTCTGTATAGCCAAATGTTGAGTTCGGTTCAATCGCAAAAATAAAAATTCCTAACTGAACTTTACTCTGAAAACCTATATAATGAGTTCGGTTAAGTCGCAATTTTTTCTGCTAACTGAACGAAGAGTTCGACAATGTTTTATAAACGTTGCAAACCTACCGAACTCTGTTGTTTAAAGTTCGATTACAACGCGGTCGAGTCGACTGAACCGAACAAAACTCTGGAAACTCAAGCATAGTAGTTCGGTTATATTTTATTTTTTATCAGCTAGCCGAACAAACAAAAACTCCATTAAAGCTCTGGTTCGGTTACCTGTATATTTTGGATTTATTAACCAAGTTGCATTTGCAGAAAGTTCGGTTACATGTTCTTCGTATAATATAAACGAACTATGTTGACCTAGTTGAAAATATTTGTTACAATTTTTATTTTGAAGATATTTTAGACCATTTATACCAACATTAACTAATTACAAGCATACCTCGGTACCCGGATGATGTTTTTTCTCCATATTCAACCGTCTCAAAAAAATATGTCTCCATCTTCTTCTTCTTCTTCTTCTACTACTACTTTATTTAATCACTTAATAATTCTACTTCTTTTAAAAAAAAATCATCCATTAATTTAACCTTAATCATTACACACAGATAATTAAGAGGTGTCCTCCGATTAGTCCAAATAACTTATTAAAATTAAAATGTTGGTCCCCTCCAATAACAAGAATGGTGCCCAAAAAATCTTTCTTTCACGGTATATATCGGCCCTTTGTGAATTGGAAATTTTAGGCGCAGGCCCGAAAAAATTTATTTTCTTACGGTCAGGCCCATAATTAATTTTGAATACTGTCGCACCCAAAGTTTTTTAGAAAATGCGTAGTTACTTTATTACCCTTAGCGGTTTCTTTTCTCCTTCTCCAAAAACTCTGTAACGGATTTGGAGAGTAAATTTCTTTCTCCATTTAAACCCTAGAAAATCAATTTCATACTCTAAAAAACCAACCTAGAAACTACTTACAGTTTACAAATCCTAGAAACAACATTTCGAAAAAATGAACGAAACACAAACAAAATCAACATTTTATTTTCCTTTGATACTTTCACTTTCAGTTAACGAAAAATAAATGTGCATAACCAGTTATGCAGTACAAAAATAAATGTGGATAACAAGTTATGCAGTACAAAAAATAAGTGCATAACTAGTTATGCAGTACAAAGAAAATGTGCATAACCAGTTATGCAGTACAAAAAAAAGTGCATATAACTAGTTATGCAGATGCATCAAAGGTTATGCTTATCATAAATCACTGCAGATGCAAAAAAAAAAAATGCATAACTAGTTATGCAGTACAAAGAAAATGTGCATAACAAGTTATGCATAATAGGTCATGTGTTTTACTTTTAAATAACATATGTTACGCAGGAAAAATAATGTGCATAACTGCTTATGCAGTAAAATCAACTATGCATAACTGCATAGCTTATTATGCATAACTGGTTATGCAGTAAAATCAACTATGCAGAACTGCATAATTTATTATGCATAACTGCTTATGCAGTAAAAACAACTATGCATAACTGCGTAACTTATCATGCATAACTGCTTATGCAGTAAAAGCAAACATGTTGAACTGTGTAGCTTACTATGCATAACTGGTTATGCAGTAAAATCAACTATGCAGAACTGCATAACTTGTTATGCAGTAAAAACAACTATGCATAACTGCGTAACTTATCATGCATAACTTGTTATGCAGTAAAATAAACTATGCATAACTGCGTAGCTTATTATGCATAACTGCTTATGCAGTAAAATCAACTATGCATAACTGCGTAGCTTATTATGCATAACTGGTTATGCAGTAAAAACAACTATGCATAACTGCGTAACTTATCATGCATAACTTGTTATGCAGTAAAAGCAAACATGCTGAACTCCGTAATTTATCATGCATAACTGGTTATGCAGTAAAAGCAAACATGCTGAACTGAATAACTTATCATGCATAACTGCTTATGCAGTAAAATCAACTATGCATAACTGCGTAGCTTATTATGCATAACTGGTTATGCAGTAAAATCAACTACGCAGAACTGCATAACTTATTATGCATAACTGCTTATGCAGTAAAAACAACTATGCATAACTGCGTAACTTTGACTGCATGACAAGTTATGCATTGTTTAGAGTATCTGCATAACCTGTTATGCATATAAAGTTATGCCTTCCCTGATGAGTGTTATTAAATCATGTTGCAGTTTCAGGAGAACTTTAGAGATGAGTACAGTGCAATGGAGTTGGAACTCTGTGAAATCGAAACTAAAAGATTGAATCGAAAAGATCTACATTGATCGTAAATTCAAAAACAAGCTTAAAATATCTAAAAATCGATTCGAAAACCTAAATTAAACTCTGTAACTTAGAATAATATATCATAATCTTAAAGAAACTAAAACCTAGAATCGAATCAAGATTAAACAAGATCAGAATCCAAGTTAAACAAGATCAGAATCAAAGATAAAACGAACGAACCTGAGCTTGAATTTCAGATTAACTTTGTTGAGTAAATTGAATCTCTCAATCAGCTCCTTCTAAAACTCTCGATAATTCAATACTTCAGCTCTCGCTGCGGCTCTATCTCAATCTCTCAGAACAAAACCTCAATACAAAATCTCAAAACATAAAGTGGGTGTGGCTGTAGTTTTCACTTGTGAATTTGCGCTATACGAAATTTTGTAGCCCAAACCATTTGTCATAATTTTCGGTCGGTCCATTATAGTGTTCGGCTCATAAAATACAAGGCCCATTTAGGGCAGCCAAACATGAAAACTAGGGTTTCATGACTTTCAGGTATCTTGTTTGGCAGTATAAATAAGAAGGCTAATTCACCTTTATTCTCACAGCAGTCGGCAGGGATATTTGTTATTGTTATGTTAGGGTTTATAAATTTTTAGGTCTTCGTTTTCAAGCAGTTTTCTAATCAAGGAGTTCTTCATTAGCTTTTCTTTTTCTTGTGCAAATTCATTAGCTTTTATTTTGAGTTAAAGCCTAATTTTGCAATTTCTATGGCGTTACTGATACTAATGCGTCAAAGAATCTATGGTTAGGCAATACTGATTTGTTTCTGCCTTCTTGTTTTGATGATCCTCTTTTAATGAAATATGGTTTTTCAGTTCAAGGTGGAAATTATATTTTCTTTTCAAAAAAAATTGAATCAAAGGAGAGTTTGTATTGTTTTTGTATGATGTTGGGATGATGAAAAAAACACAAATCAGTCGGATTCACATTGATTTTTATTAATATGATCATATCAAACCAGCTACTTCTGACTTACATCATACAAATCCTTATCTCAATCCTTTGATTCAATTTTTTAAAAATTGTGTTTCTACTTACAGTTTTTTTTTTTTTTTTTTTTGATGTTTAGCTATTTTGTTTGGAAGAGATTTTTTGATGTTGGGATGATGAAAAAAAACCAAATCAGTCGGATTCGCATTGATTTTCGTTAACATGATCACAAACCAGCTACTTCTGACTAAACATCAATAAGTTTGTCTATCTCAAATCACAGTTATCGTTTTTAATCGTCAAATTAAATTGTTTTGTAAATAGTTTTCAGCATTGTTTATGAATTGATAGCCGGTGATGTAAGGATAATATTTGCTACTCTTGATGGGTTTATCCCATATGAGGATTATTTTCCACCAAGATCTCTGAGGCTAATTAATTCAAATTTTGTTTTGTATAAGCTTGTTATCAATACCAGTCAAGATTTTTGATGTTGTGTAACTTAGTTTTAAGGATTTGGACTTCGATAATGAGCACTCACTGGTTTAAAGTGATCAGTCTTCTGTGATCAGTGATGAGCTGCTACTAAATGAACAACTAATTTTAATTCTTAAACAATAAAAGGAAGCGCTTGCGGATCCTAGACTCATGTGATACTAGTTTAATTGGGATTGTAACTGTGTAGTCTAGAACAGACTAGGAACCACCACCTGTTACGTTTGGTTAACTTAGCATCTGTACTTTGGTCGTAGTCTTATTGAAGATGTTCACGATGACTTAACTGGTCGGCCACATTCATACCGTTAGACTGATGGTTGCAGTGTTGACTTAAGCTTTGCAAGTTGCAACAGCTTTACAACTGAGTATGGTTTTCGGAATTAGATTACTTTCCCAATTCCAGGCTTCGTCTGATTAAGCTAACATCCCCATTCCAGGCTTCGTCTAGATTAAGCTGACAGCTCACCCCATTGAAGGGATTAATATTTACGACCAAGAACTGATCGTTCTTCCCAATCCAGGCGTTGCCTAGATTAAGCTAACACCGGCCCCACCCCCACTCGGCTATAATTTTTAATACAAGGGTCCCAAGCCACTCAGCAATGCTATTTTAATACCATTGTTGATTAGGTGAGTCGGAAATTCATTGGGACAGCTTAGGACATCTTTTGCCATTGTGAAGAATCGAAACAGGTACTCCAAGTTTTCAAGAGCATTGTTGCAGTGCCTGCATTCTCGATTAATAGCAGGGAAGCAGTCCTATTCTTGGAAGCAGTCTCCACGAGGCATTGTTTGTTTTTGACCATTGAGCTAACTCATGGGCTATTTAATTAAAAATACGAGGTTGGAAATTGAAAATACATGCTACTAGCTTTAGAAGAAAATAAGTGAAATATCCTTAAAAATAGCATTCGTTTTCGAGTCTCCATCGAACTGGCCAGCAGAAAATTGATCAATGAGAGTTTTCGCATCACTTTCAACGATGATATGAGTTAATTGCTGCTCCACTGCCTTCTTCAGGACTGTCCAAATCGCTATGGCTTCAGCTTCTTCGTCAGACTTTATTTCAAAAGTCAGGGAGGCACAAAAGGAGACTCTGCTTGCGAAAGCCCTCATCACATATCCTGCACCATTTGCTCCAGAAATGTCATCATAGGCACCGTCAATATTAAATTTAATCCATCCAAAGGAGGTAGGCATCCATTTATCACAAATGATGATAGGGTATGGGACATGACTTCCTAGTAAGAAGCATAGCTTTAGCTCTGGCTAAGACCTCTACATGAGACTCTTTTAGATTTTGGAAGATGAAATTATTCCTACTAGTCCAGAGGGACCACAAGATAGTAACAAAAAGATAGTGAGGACCACAAGATAGTAACAAAAAGATAGTGAGCTTCATCAGGAAGCTTGGACAAAGGATCAGTTAACCAGAACAGAAGTCAATCAAGAAAAGTCTTATTTTGAAAGAACTGAGAGTTAATACTTAATATTGAAATCAGACAGAAACCGAACTCTGCTAGCAAAAGGGCAGAGAACCAAAGCATGCATAATAGTTTCATGAGGATCATTACATCTGGCACAATCAACACTATGCATAGGCATTCTAGTATGCAAAACAGTTCTAGAAGGAAAAGCATTTCTAGCTGTTCTCCAAACAAAGACCTGGATTCTGTAGGGTACTCTAACTTTCCAAATACGCTTCCAAAGATTCTTACAAGGGGAGGGCCTAAGGCCTCAGAGTCCCATGTAGACAGATTTAGACGAAAACTTGCCATTCTTTGAAAGATCCCAAGCCCAGATGGCTTAAGGGAATAGTGACAATCTTCTAAACAGAAGCATTATCAAAGTGGGTGTTAAGTATAGACAAATTCCAACTCCTAGTATGAGTATCAATGAAATAATAGACTTTAATGCTAGGATCATGTGCGATTAAGGGGTTGAGTGTGGCAGAACCCAAAGTAGGTATCCATTTGTCACACCAGGGGCCAATAAATTGACCATCTCCCACAATCCAAGAAATGAAAGGCTTAATGAGTTCTTTTATAGCATGCAAACACTTCCAAGTCCAAGAGCACTTGCCAGAGCACTTAGCATTCAAAAAATCAGTATTAGGAAAATATTTGGCTTTAAGAACAGTGGCTAGCAGGAAATTAGGATGTTCTAAAATTCTCCAGGCATCCTAGGCAACAGTTGGAGTGTCAAGATATTTTTCTCCTAATTCTCTGTTCTGGATGTCAAGAATATTGGCCAAAGTAGCCTTCCTGTGTTCAGGTATTTTTCTACTGAAAAAAATACAGATTTTTCAAAATTAATTTCCTGACCAGAAGCCAGACAATACTTTTGAAGATAATCTTTTATAACTTGAATTTTTTTGATAGTAGCTTTAGAAAACAGAAGAGAATCATCAGAAAAGAGAAGATGTGTCATGACAGGAACATCTTAACAAACTTTGATATCTTCTAAAATACTTTTTTTTAAGGCTATCAATGTAAGAAGAAAGATCTTCAGAGTAAATAATGTAAAGATAGGAGGATATAGGGTCCCCCTGTCTCATGCCTATTTCAGGTTGGAAAAAACCAGTAGGACTACCATTAAGAAGGACAGAATAAGACACCGTAAACACACACTGATTGATAAGTTTAATCCAATGATTAGAGGGACCCATTTTATTCAAGACACTCTCAAGAAAAAACCATTCTAATTTATCATAAGCCTTGACATATCAAGTTTGATGGCTGCAATACCCTCAATTTTGTCATTATGATTGACAACATATATAACTTCATTTGCTAGTAGAATATATTATCAGAAATACTCCTCTTAGGAATGAAAGCACTTTGGTTTTGAGAAATAATGTTATTCATGAAAGGTTTTAGTTTATTGACCAGAGTTTTAGAAAGAATTTTGTAAATGAAATTGCAAAGACCTATAGGTCTATATCGAGAGGAAAGTTCAGCAAGGGGAACTTTAGGAATAAGGACAATATTAGTATGATTGAAAACCTTAGCAATATGTCCTGTCCTAAAGCATTTTTGAGTCATGTCAATGACAGCCTTACCCACAATATCCAAATATTTTTTGTAAAATAGGCCTGTGAAACCATCAGGACCTGGAGCTTCCCCCCCCCC
>NC_039364.1:156945919-156950969 GCF_003573695.1 Papaver somniferum | reverse complement strand
CCCCCCCCACCCACCCCACCCCACCCCATTTGAAAAACAACATTTTTAATTTCCTCAACACTAAGAGGTAAATTTAGGAGAGAATAATCTTTAGCAGTAAACTTTATGGGGAGATCAACAAGGATTTCATCTTGAAATTGTTGAGGGTGAGAAGAATACAGATTTTTGAAGTAATTTATAAAGGAAGTTCCAATACTATTTCTATCAGTTACAATAGCATTTGAGGAATCCTTTATCCAACTAATAGCATTTATTTTTCTCCTAAAGAGAGTGACTCCGTGGAAATAGGGTGAATTTCTGTCACCTTCCAGAAGCCAAACCTCATTGGATTTATCCTTCCAGTATAGATCGTCTAATAGATATTCCAATCTAGCTTTGAGTCTGAAAGTAATACTAGTATCAGTTGGATTATTACATTGGATATCTTCCAAATCATTCCCGATGGTAGATATATTAGTTTGAATATTACCAAAGGAAGTTTTGTTCCAGTTCCTAAGACCTTTTTTTGTGTTTAAAAGCTTAGCTTTAGATTTATAGGCAGGGGAGCCTACCATATTAACAGACCAGGAATTGGAAATGATATCTCTACAAGTAGGATCTTCCATCCACATAGCCATAAAATGGAAAGGTCTAGGCATACAAACATCCTCATAGTTAAAACCAATATGCATGGGACAAAGGTCAGAAGAATCTTTAGGTAAGTTGTTAACACAAAGTTTAGGACAAAGTTCTTCAGCAGTTTGGTTAATGATGCATCTATCTAATCTTTCTAGAATTAAGTCAGGACCTTGTTGCACATCAGACAAGTGAATCTAGGACCAGAAAAACCAGGATCATGCAAATTGAACACAGAACAAAAATTTCTAAGATTTGAGAAATCAGTATCATCAACCTCTAAACCACCATTTTTATTTTCAGTTCCCAAAAGAGCATTAAAATCACATATAAAGAAAACTGGTTCATCTAAGGGAGCATTAGACTGTTGACATTGTTGTTCCCAAAAAGCATGTATTAACCTACTATTGGGTTCTCCATATATGACATGGATATGGCAAGTTTTAGAGTGAATAATATTAGTAGATGTGACATAGATACCCCTCAAGCTAGATGAAATAATGTTGAGTTGTATTTCCTTCTTCCAAGCCAAGACTAGACCTCCACTCCTACCTATACTGGAAACATTGAAGGTGCAAGGGAATCCCATGTTTTTTAACTTCCTAGCATCCTGATCTTTGTTCATTTTTGTTTAAGGTAAGAAAATGATGTCAGGATTGACATTTTTACATAACAAGCTCAACTCCTTATTTGCAGATTTTTTCCCTAAACCTCTAATATTCCAAGCTATAAGGTTGACATTGTTAACAGGGGACTGATTTATTGGGCTAGCAGAAACAGGATCAATTAAAGGGGGGATGGGGTAGAATTTACCTGAGTGGTGGAATTAGACCCGCCACCAAGAGAAGCACTGGAAGTAGCACCACTTTGAGAAAAATCTTGGGAAGAATCTAGATTAGGAGTATCAGCATTGAGATGGGAATTATTGCGGACACCATTGTTGCTTGGAGAATAATCAACAGGTACATTATAACTTCCATAAGAGTCAATCACATGATGGGTGTTGAGAGAACAATTTGACAAATTTATAGCAAGTAATTACCCCAATTTAGTAATAGGAGGACACAATGGAGCATAATCTGGTTCTGTAGTATCTTGTTCTTCTGGGATGACCATTAGACTAGCTAGGCTAGAGTTAGCTCTTGTTCTTTTCCTCAAATCAGCTCTTGGATTGATATTTCTTTTGAGATTAGATAGAGCATCATGCTCAGCTGAGATAATGGTTCCTCTAGTGATAATAGGACTGGGACTAGGAACAATAGCTGTTTTGAATCTTCTAGAAGAATTTGAGGTTCGAACCTGTCCACTAATAGTTGGTTCAGTACCACTAATATCCGGTTCAATATCACTAATAGCTGGTTCAGTATCAATAATAGCCGGTTTGAAAGGTGAATTTAGGTTTGAGGTTCTACCCGTCCTAGCCAAGTGACCTAACTTTACTAAGAATAGTAAGAGAGAGAGTTTTCTTTCCATTGTACCTTGTCCTTCTTTATATAGACTTTCGAAAATCCCCTTCTTTTCATGACATCATGCTATGTGTCCTAAACTCCTTTAATTACTACTAATGTTATTCCTTTTATAATAAAACCTCCTTCTTTCCTTTTAATTCCTCCCTTGTCCTTTCTATCTTATGGATACTTTCTTGGTGGACTTGGGCTTTAGTCCCCATGTCTCATGTTGGGTTTGCCTCCCTTTCGAGGGCACACTATCCCGGCTAAAGGGTAATATTTTTCATGTATCAACATTAATCCCCTGACTATTGGGTCGATTGTTAGATGACCCGATTGTCAAATCATCCTGCATTCTTGATAACCACGCGTCGCAAGAGGCGGGGCGGTTGCCATGTCATTTATGGTGACCTTTTCTATATAAAGGTATTATTCCTTCTATCCGATCATTCATTTCGAGCACCTTGTTTTCTGTTTTTGCTTCTTTCCGTAGGATATTTTACTTAGATGACTCATTCTCTCCATGGGTACGTTTTGACCTTAGCGCCTGTTCCTGCACTGGTTTCAATGTTCAAAGAGGAGGAATTGGAGCTCCACGCCTATTGTTAGTGAAGGTCGAAGTTGAGGCGCTTCGTGAGCATAGGCTAGCAAACAGGGACTCCATGCGTGCCCAGTTCGCGGAACGTTATGGAGTGCATCAAACAGCTCAGAGGGCCGGACATATGACATCTGCCATCCAACACGCCTTAAATGATGTTGTCACAGCTCGGTACGCTGCTAGTTCGCTTCTCATGGGATCCTCATCAATGACAACCACTATAAATCATGCCATCGCTGATTGTCGTTCGTCATCCCCTAATCAAGTGACTCGGCGGATACCTGGGTACACTCTGTCCTTAGCGGCTGTCTCGGCGCTCGTAAACTTGTTATATCCCAAAGATGAACTTGCGTGTTTACTAGCGTTAAGAACGGAGGTGGATGCGCTACGGACTCTTAGGAGGGCTCTCTTAGACAAAGCACTTAGGGAACGTGACGAACATGAAAGCACTATTGCACTCGCTCGTAGTGCAGGAGGCAAGGGTAAAGTTATGCGAGATATCCGTAGGTTGATAAGCGAGGCTGACTGGGAATTATCTCAAGCTGTCATTCAGTATGATGAGGAACATCTGATGGCAGAGGCCGTGGATATGGACATTGCCCGTTGTCGTGAGCTGATAGTCGGCTAAGGTTGCATGTCATTTTGGGGTGGCTTATCTCGCTAGTTACTCGTAGTTTTATTACTTGTTGTTACACTTGCTAGTTTTTTTGTGTGCACTTGTTTTGGGACTGCCTCTTGTGGATTTTATTTGGTGTTATGTATAGCTTGGTGCGAGGCTTTTCTTCCTTGTTGCTACTTTCTCTACCCCTTTGTCTTGTAGACGTTGCCATGATGGTTTCTTAGTTCCCGAGCTCACAGGTCTTGTTTCGAGCTTACCTTTTCTCTGGGAGGTGCCCCAGGACTACCATGAAAACATTATCTTCCGTACTTCATTGTTTATGTGCATTGACACGTATCTCCACGTGTAACATAAAAAATGGGGGTGTGAACGGTAACTGCATCGTGAATTACGCCTTTTACCTTTATATACAGTTCTTATCATTAGTATGCTTACTAGTTTCTTTTTAATTTCCTTCTTCTCCTCTCGATTAACATATTGACTGCATGTCCAACTCTCTTCACGGATATGTGTTATCCTTGGCTCCTGTTCCCATGTTGGTTTCGGCGAGATTCAGACGCTGTGAACTGAAGCGACTTCTGCTTGTGAAGTCTGAAATCGAGGAACTTCAAAGCAGAGGAAGCTGGATAGAGATTCCAAGCACGAGAACTTTAGGTTACAACACGAGGCATATCATAATGCTCGGCAAGCTGACTCATCAAGTCGTGTGCCATTAGAGGTTCGGCGAGCGTTAGACGCGGCTGCTACCGCTCGTGATGCGTCCAATCAATTATTCGCAGATTCTGTGATGCTAACGGCTACTATAGATCGTACCATTTCCGATTGTCATATATGGATTTCCGATCAGATAGCCTTACCGCTTCTCGGGCATACTCTGACCTTGGCGGCTGCGTCTACGATCGTACCTCACCCCTACCTTGAGGATGAGTTGGTGCGTTTATTGGTTCTGAAATAGGAAGCGCGTTTGTTGTGGACGCTTCAGTTGATCCGTCAGGATAAATCTCGTAAAAATACGATGAACATGAGGATACTCTTTTGCTTACTCGTGGAGTCGGAGCTGAGGGTGAAGTTATTCAAGACATCAATCATTTAGTGCATGAAGCTGATCAGGATCTTCGTTTGGCTACTGCCCAGTGTGATGACGGACGTTTGATGGTGGAAGCTTTGGATGCGGATATTGCTCGTTGTCGGGCGTTAATGGATGATTAGGTTGCGTATCCCTCTGCAGGGTTGTTTTTTGTTTTGGCGCTTGGTGCCTCTGTTTCCTATTGCATTTGTTCTGAATCAGTATGAATAGTTTTTTCTTTTAAAAAGTATTGTTCTCTTCCCCTTCTCTCTCTCTCTTTTTTTTTAATGCGCGTACTCCCTCCCTTTTTTATGAGGGGGTTACCACTGATAAAAGAGGGTTAACGCCCTAGTGAAACGCACCTGCTTCCCCTTCTTTTTATTGGAAGGTTGGTGGTTGAAACGCGCCTACTCTCCCTTCTTTTTATTGAGAGGGTGTTGGGTGGGGTGGGCGTTAGTGAAACGCGCCTATTCCCCATTCTTTTGATTGGAAGGGTGTTGGGTGGGGTGGGCATTAGTGAAACGCGCCTACTTCCCAATCTTTTTATTGAAAGGATGTTGGGTGAGGTGGGCGTTAGTGAAGCGCGCCTACTCCCCTTTATTTTTATTGAAAAAGTGTTGGGTGGGGTGGAAGTTAGTGAAACACGCCTACTTCCCCTTCTTTCTATTGGAAGGTTGTTGGGTGGGGTGGGCGTTAGTGAAACG
>NC_039364.1:156891848-156945734 GCF_003573695.1 Papaver somniferum | reverse complement strand
CTCTCCTACTTCCCCTTATTTTTATTGAAAGGGTGTTGGGTGGGGTGAGCGTTAGTGAAACGCGCCTACTCCCCCTTCTTTTTATTGGAAGGGTGTTGGGTGAGGTGGGCGTTAGTGAAACGCGCCTATTCACCCTTCTTTTTATTGGAAGAGTGTTGAGTGGGGTGGGCGTTAGTGAAACGCGCCTACTCTCCATTCTTTTTATTGAAAGGGTGTTGGGTGGGGTAGGCGTTGGTGAAACGAGCCTACTCCCCCTTCTTTCTATTGGAAGGTTGTTGGGTGGGGTGGGCGTTAGTGAAACGCGCCTATTTGTCAATCACTAGGTGTTTTCGGAGTTTCCGTGATTTTGTAGGTTCATCAGTCAATCAGGTGCCCTTGGCTGACCTGATACCTTTTGTAGGTTTGCCAGTCAATCAGGTGCCTTTGGATGACCTGAGACCTTTTGTAGATTTTTCAGTCAATCAGGCACCCTTGGCTAACCTGAGAGATTTTGTAGATTTGTCAGTCGATCAAGCGCCTTTGGCTAACCTGAGACCTTTTGTGGATTTGTCAGTCGATCAGGCGCCTTTGGCTAACCTGAGACCTTTTGTATATTTGTCAGTCGATTAGGCGCATTTGGCTAACCTGAGACCTTTTGTAGATTTGTCAGTCAATCAGGCCCCTTGGCTGGCCTGAGACCTTTTGTAAATTTGTCAGTCGATCAGGCGCCTTTGGCTAACCTGAGACCTTTTGTATATTTGTCAGTCAATCAGGCGCCCTTGGATGACCTGAGACCTTTTGTAGATTTGTCAGTCAGTCAGGCGCTTTTGGATGACCTGAGACCTTTTATAGATTTATCAGTCAATCAGGCGCCCTTGGCTGACCTGAGACCTTTTGTAAATTTATCAGTCGATCAGGCGCCTTTGGCTGACCTGAGACCTTTTGTAGATTCACACCACTTTTGATAACTTACTTTTATTGCTTGAAGAAAATGCTTATACATCGAGGGGTTCAGGCGTGAAACTTTTTCAACCATTTACCATTGATGGGTGTTTTGACCTTGGTTCCATCCATGCGCCTAAGCTTATAGTATCCACTTTCTGCTACTTTTCTTATTTTGAACGGGCCTTCCCAGTTTGCGGCAAAATTACCGCAGAAAGTGGATACTATAAGCTTAGGCGCATGGATGGAACCAAGGTAAAAACACATATCAATGGTAAATGGTTGAAAAAGTTTCTTATTTTGAACGGGCCTTCCCAGTTTGCTGGCATTTCTTTGTTCGTGAGGGGAAATTTTTAATACCAAGTCGTCCACCTTGAAGGTTCTCTCCTTCACGCTCTGGTTATAGTAATTGGATGCACGCTTCCTGTAAGCTTCTGCGAATCGTTCCGCTCGTGATCTTCATTCTTTGATTGTATCCAGGTGAATGAAACAACTTATCTCGTCTGGCGTGTTGTGGCTGGCCATCGCTACTCTTGCCGATGGAATCGCTATCTCTGCCGGCAGTATCGCGTCATCTCCGTAGACTAGTGAATCGGGTGATGCTCCGGTGGAGCTACGCTTCGAGATTCTGTATGCCCAGAGTGCTAATGGAAACTGTTCATGTCACTCCCTGTGGTGATCATGCATTGTCCTGCTGAGGATTCAGATGAGCGTCTTGTTTGTCGCCTCAACTTGCCCTTCCCTTTGGGTAGTAAGGGGTCGATGTATGAAGTCTTATATTGTATTGGCGGAGCATATCGAGTAAATCCTTATTTATAAAAGACTTGGCATTATCTGCTCTAATTATCATGGGCGCGCCGAACCTATAAATGATATGTTCTTTGATGAATACGGCTACAGTTGCTCCAGCGTAGCCTTTAAGGGGTATTGCTTCTACCCATTTTGATGCGTACTCAGTGGCCGTTATTATGTATTTTTGGCGCTTTGACGACGTCGGGTTGATTGTGCCTATAAGTTCAAGCTCCCAGCTACGAAACGACCATGGTGTAACTATGTTGTGTAGTTGCGTGTGGGGCGCTTGGATCAGATTTCCGTGCGTTTGGCAACTTAAGCATTTTCGAACATGTTCTGCGGTATCGCTTTCCATGGTTGGCCAGTAAAATCCACCTTCATAAAGATGGAGGAACAATTTTCGTATTCCTTGATGCTCGGCGTCATATGATCGCGTCATTACCTCTGCTGCTTCTTGATCTGACATGCATCGTAATATAGCCCCGGTGTAGCTTCTACGATAAAGGACACCGTCATGTACGAAAAAACGTGCAGATTTCTTTTGGATCTTCAGAGCCGCTTGCCTTTCACCGGGCGACTTTCCATGTTGAATGAAATCTATGTAAGGATGTCTCCAATCTACTCCTTCGGCTGTACAAACCTCCGCGGGTTGCGGTGGAGACTGACAGTTGGCATAACTGTCTTGGAGGGCTGCTGCTTGTATGGACATGCTTGGCCAGTATACCCCTAATCTCTGAAGTTTTCGGTAGAGGTGAACGACGCCGGTTTGTCCACAAGTCTCTGTGTGTAGTTCCTGGAGTAATTTATCTGCCTCCCTTTTATTCACACATCTCGCTAGTGATCCTCCGAAAGCCCTATAGTACAACACCCCTTGGATTACAAACTGTTTCAAGGCTTGGGTGGGCATTACCCGATCTTCGTATATCCGGGTAAGGTTTTCGATATATACTTGCCTCCATTCGTCTGCTTTTTCGAATGGAAAATCTTCTCTCCATGTGTTGGGTAGCTCTTTTGTCCATATTGTGACTGTACCCTCTTCTTCACCGTTTAATTGCACTTTGCTTGCTAAGGTTTCCATGCCGTCTGCGTGTTTATTCCCGCCTCTTCCAGTATGGTCGAGTGTTGACCCTGTTTGGTTCATCAACCTTTGAGCCTCTGCCCGGTAAGGTGATAGGTGTGGTTCTTTAACGTAAAAATATCTATTCACTTGGTTTATCACAAGCTTTGAATCGCCTTTGACTTCCACGCTTCCTAGGTTAAGTTCCTTTGACATTCGGAGTCCTAGGATTAACGCTTCATACTCAGCGACGTTATTAGTGTACGGGAAATCCAGTTTAAACGAATACGAGAATAGCTCGCCTTGTGGGGTTTCAAACACTACTCCGTCTCCTCCAACGGTGTTGTATGATGACCCATCAAAGAACATGGTCCAAGGTTTGTCAGCATCCGCGACTGCCACCTCTCCGAGCAAGTATCCATGCACCTTATCATCCCCTTCTCCTGGAAACATAGCCATTAAGTCGGCGATCTCTTGTCCTCTTACTGCGTTTGGTCGTTGATATTTAAGTTCGAATTCGGACAACTGTAGCATCCATCAACCATTCATTCCGATCAGGACAGGTTTGGAAGACAGATAAGCT
Organism: Papaver somniferum; assembly: GCF_003573695.1. Classification (NCBI taxonomy): domain Eukaryota; kingdom Viridiplantae; phylum Streptophyta; class Magnoliopsida; order Ranunculales; family Papaveraceae; genus Papaver; species Papaver somniferum. The sequence continues at coordinate 156,942,381 of NC_039364.1, read as the reverse complement.
ATGGGGTTTGTCACGGCTACCAAGATGGTATCATGTGTTAAGAGATAGGGTCGCAGCTTCTGCGTTGCGTAGATAAAGTCTAAGCATGCCTGCTCCACTCGCGGATATCTCAACTCCGCATCTCTTAAGATTCGACTGACGTAATAAATAGGCGATATCTCCTCCCCTCCCATGTCTTGCGAAGGAATGTACCTATCGCTGAATTGGTAAACGCCGTATAAAGATAGAGGGGAGCTCCTTTAACTGGCGGCTTGAGAACCTTAGGGCTGATAAGGCATTGCTTCAATTTTTCAAATGCGGCGCACTGTATCTTACCCCATACAAAGGCTACCCCCTTCTTTAGTAAGGGAAGGAATGCAGTCATTAGTTGCACTAAGCCTGGTACGAACCGTTGTATATATGATATCCGCCCAATGAAGGCTTGTAATTCCTTTGCGTTTGCTAGGGGCGCCATGGTCATGATTGCCTCGACTTTACTCGGGTCTACCTGGATTCCCTCATTGGTTACCATAAAGCCTAAGAATTTTCCCGATTCACGCGGAAGGCGCATTTGAGGGGATTCATTTTAAGCTTGAACTTTCTGCACCTCTCAAAAGCCTTCTTTAGGTGGGAGACGTGGTTTTTCGGTTGCTTGCGTCTTGACCACGATGTCATCAACGTAAACTTCTACTGTTTGATGCAGTAAATCAGGAAATATGGAGGTCATAGCACGTTGGTACATGGCAACCGCATTTTTCAGACCAAACGGGATTACTACGTAGTAGAAATTCCCATATGGAGTTTGGAACGCCGTCTTCTTCGCGTCCGACGGGTCCATTTTTATCTGGTTAGACCTACTGAAGCCGTCCATGGAGGAGAATATCCACTTGCCTCCCGTTGCTTCTTGCATCATATCGATATTAGGCAAGGGAAAATCGTCTTTTGGGCATGCTCGGTTTAGGTCCCTATAGTCAACACAACACCTCATCTTTCCATTTTTCTTCGTCACAGGCACAATATTGGCTGACTAGGTCGGATGTTGGATGGGTTTGATGAATTTGGAATTCAACAATCGCTCCACCTCTTCCTTTATTGCAAGGGTCGTGGCCCTAGGGAATTCCCTACTCCTTTGCTTTACTGGCTTGAACTCAGGGGACACTCCGAGGGTGTGAGCTATGAGCTCGCTATCGAGTCCTGGCATCTCATCATAGTCGAAAGCGAAGACATCCTTATAGTCTCTTAGTAGAGCAATTAGCGCTTCCATCTCTTCTTTGTCTAAGTTGTTTCTTATCATGATAGGGCGTTTGTCTCCTTCTGTCCCTATGTCAATTTCTTCTATTCCATCCATAGTGAGGTCTCCGGGCGTTCGTTCTAATGTGAGCTGATATCGCAATTCCTCGTCATCAATCGCGCTATAGGGTAGCTCGACCAAGCTTTGATATGCACTTTCGTAGGGAGTCTCTGTTTCGTTTCTTGATATTAGTCTTGTTCATCTGCGGACACTCCCTCAATTAATTTCTATAATCGATACACGTATCCTCCATCCGGCTTAGAGAAGTGCTGAAATATGGGATGCTCTTGCTTCCTCTTTATTTCAGTGGGGAATACCATCCTGGATGGGCTAAACATAGACTTGGCTGGCTTCGGTTTTTCTTCTTCTTCTCCCCATTTAGGTAGTGGGATGAATTGCACTTCAGGCACTTCGTCTACTTCCTTTGGTTCATCGTAAAAAATCGCATCTGCCATGTAAGCTTCCTCTGGGTCAAAAGGATTGCTAGTGGCTGGAATACGGTACTGCTTTCCTCTTATGTTAGTCTTGACGCATTGGTGGTATGTTGACGCCACCACCTTGTGATAGAGTAGCCATCCTCGCCCTGGTAGTACATGGAATGTCGTGTCGTCCTCCAGCACATAAAATGGCGTGGGCGCTCGGATAGGGCCAATCTTCATGACAAAGTTAACGATTCCAATAGCTTTCTGAGCATGCCCCCCTAATCCTTTTACTGTTGTGACTCGCATTCTGCCTTCGGACCTTTGTACACCTAGAATGTCTAGTGTATGCATAGAGATTAGGTTTAGGGATGCGCCTCCATCTATGAAAGCTCTCTTTAGCGGTTGCTTGTTAATGTACGCCGTCAAGTATAAGGGTCTAAGGTGTTCCCCTGGGTAGCAAATATCTTCGTCTGTGAACACGATCGCCTCTTTGGGGAGGAGACCACAGGGCCTTCCTGCTGAAATAGTCGTTATAGCCTTGGATGCTTCTTTGATATGATTTTCACTGAAACCGAGGGAGTCAAAGAACTTTTGAGCCAACACTGTTTTGGCAAATTGACTAGCTACGCCCTCTGTGTTCGCGAATGCTGGGTTCTCCGCCTCGGTTTCACATGCCTCCTCGTTATCTTCCCAAGGCCTCCAAACATCCCCGCTTGGATCGTGGGAGAGAATCATGACTTGGTGTTGGGCCGCCTTTCCATTCTCCGGGTTTCCCATCTCAATCTCGCTTATCTCCAGCTTCTTCTGGAACAATCTTCGTAAATTGTAGCAGTCGATTGTAGGGTGTTGTATCCTTCGGTGGAAGTGACAGTACCTAGCATTGTTTTTGTCAATGGTGCTGGGGTCTGTCTTTGTTGGCAGCAGTTGAGTTTCTTGATTTGCTATCTATTGATCCAACAGACCTGCGATCTGTTCCTTGCTGCAAGGTAGCGGCGGGGAAGCGATTGGGTGCTCCAGCCTTCTCGGTTTTTATTGGCGCGTGTGTTTCTTGGCACAGTTGATATGGTGTTAACTGTGTTGCGCCAGATATAATCTGAGTTGTGTTCTTCAACACAATCAAAGATCCTTGCCGCCGCTTCTTCTAGCTCAACGAACGTTGGGAAGCGAAAATTGACCAGGTTTTCCCTAAAGGACGGAGTCATTCCCCGCACACATATTTCTACTAGCGCTTCCTCCTTAACGTCCTCATGGCAATCTAGAGTGAGTAGTCGGAACCTGGTGATATATTTTCCTATTTCTTCGCTTGGGCGCTGGTTACATTTGCTTAGATCTATAGTTGTAACCTTTCTTTTTGCTGAATAGAACTTTCTGAGGAAGAGAGTAGACGTGGTGGACCATGAGCTAATGCTTCCTGACTTTAGGTTGTCGTACCAGGTAAACGTTGTATAAGTTAGTGACTTTGGAAAATCCCTCAGACATAGTTTCCCGTCGGTTGCAGGATCGTTCATGGTAGACTGAAATCGGCTAAGGTGTTCCCTTGCATTTCCTTGCCCGTTGTAGACTTTGAACTTTGGGGAAGTATAAACCTCCGGGTATTGATACTCTGTGATTTCCGAGGATTAAGGGCTAGCCATGAAATCATAATTATCTTGTTTGACAAATCTATAGTTCATCTCCAAGTACTTAGCCATCTCTTCTTGCGTCATGGCTACAGGTTCTTCCTTTTCTTCTGTAACTTCTGCCGCCTCTTTAGCATTCTTCTCGGCATTCGCTGCCTTCATGAGTTTTCTCAACTCTTGCTCGCTGCGTACGTGGTCTTCCAACTCCTTCTGCATCTCTCTGAGGGAAGGCTCAACGAGTGGTGTTTCCTCAACCTCCTGTTGCTTATCCTTCTCGCGCGCGTCGTCTGGATTTCTCGCTTGCGTGATGGGCTCTGATACTATCCCTACTCTTTATCCTTCTGTATTAAGTGGCAGGATGTCCGGTAGACTCTCTGTCACGCTTGAGTTAACGCCTCTTGAGTGTGTCATGGTTAGCTAGGCACGAGCCTCCGGGTGTGGTCGCCAAATGTTGAAAGGTGAATTTAGGTTTGAGGTTCTACCCGTCCTAGCTAGCCAAGTGACCTCACTTTAACAAGAATAGTAAGAGAGATAGTTGTCTTTCCATTGTACATTGTGCTTCTTTATATAGACTTTCCAAAAGCCCCTTCATTTCATGACATCATGCCATGTGTCCTAAACTCCTTTAATTACTACTAATGTCATTCCTTCTCTAATAAAACCTCCTTCTTTCCTTTTAATTTCTCCATTGTCCTTCCTATCTTATGGATACTTTCTTGGTGGACTTGGGCTTTAGTCCCCAAGTCCCCATGTCTCATGTTGGGTTTTCCTCCCTTTCTAGGGCACACTAGCCCGACTAAAGGGTAATATTTTTCATGTATCAAAAATGACATCATAAGTCTTGAGACTGCAGGAAGAACATATTTACTACTAGAAGAAGCCATTTCCTTGATAGCTTTCTATTTCAACTTCCAAGATGGACAGTTGATATCCTTATGATCCAGGACACGACAAGAAGTGCAGAAATACCTTGGGACTTTCATGTATCTGCATTCAATGAGGAATGGTTGAGTTCTTCCACTAGTGAACAATGGGATGCCTACTGGTAAAGATTTCTGCACTGGGATCTTAATGCACACCTTTACATTTTTCTTTAGAGGGTGGTTACCAAATGGATCTCCAGCTTCAATAAATTCTCCCAATTTTAAAGTAAGTTTCTTTAGATCTTCAAATTCTGTGCACTCTTTCGGAATATTTCATAAGATGAACCACATTAGTTCTTCAGTGAAGGATAATTGGTGATTTTATGGCCATCCCTCTATTGGAACAACTTTTAAGACCATTAGATAACCACAGACAAACCAAGGCCTTTGAGAGTTGACCCCTATTGAAATCATCTTCAGCTAAGAAACGAATGAGATTGCGCAGACCATTAAAGGTAGTGATAGTATGAGATTGAGCAAGAGGCCACTGATTACAAATGTAATAGCGGATTGAAAAAGTAGGTTCTAGAGTTTCAAATTATAGATTTCCTACCATACCCCATTTCCAATTACTATCAGACTCAGCTAGAATAACAGTTTTATCAATGAAAACTGGTTCAGAGAGAGTGGATGGTAATGTTAGTTTTCCTGCCATTTGAGTAGATAGGTTTTGAATATATTTAGAATTATTTGATGGGTTAGGAATTTCCATTTGGTAAGTAGACTGGATATATTGGAATATGGGATTAAAAGGATGAGGGATACAGAAAATGCATATAATATGGCAATGTATAGAAAGGAATCTCTTATTGGTATTATCCTGATAGATATCACAGACTATAAGAATGAAGATATGACAGAAGTTTTGTGTTTTTTTTTTGTACTTTTGAACTTTAAAAAAGGAATGAGGAAGGTGATAATTGTGGAATGACAAATTTTCAGGAGAGAATTGGTGTAAGATTGTTGTTGTTTTGCTGCTACCTCCTCTTGGGAAACATGATCTATCATATGAAATGTCTGTGTCTTTGCCATCCTTTATGTATAAAGACAGAGAAAAATATTAGTCTTCACGTGAAGTAAGTACTGGAACAGCCAAGAGTAGACAAACCCAAATATCTTTTGAAACTTTTGTTGAGATATATGAGAGTGGTACGTAGGCATGATGATATTAGGATTTGGTAAACCATAAATGGGTTTGTCTTTTTTTTGGATTGACAGAGATTTGGTGGTGTAAACTGCCAAGAGTAATAATGGTAATGACATAATGGAATGTTTGGTGAGGGTTAAAACAACAAAGATGGTGGGAAAGATTTTGTGGTAGTTTATAGCTTGGATTGGTAGTGTGCTTTTTGGTAGTGAAAGTGGGTTTGATGGCTAGACTAGTATTGGAGTTAACCCATCTGGCATACATGCCCCAATCTTCAATGGTGCCTCCCAACTGATGCTGCCTTCTCCTAATCTGCATAAAACATAAAATTTTAATTAGACCCCAAAAAATTACATCAAAGTTTGGTGACCAACCAAAGCCTCCCTTAATGGCAGTTCCAAAAGGAGTAATGGTAATAATAATTTTTAGGTGTTGAAAATAGGTCTTGATAGGGTAATTATGATCACAGGGGTGAAGAGAATACGCATGGTTTTGAATAGGCGTGGTAAACAAAGCGACATGACAGTTAACCAAGCGCCATAAATGGGATTTAATGGGTGCAAGTGAGTTTTTAAAGGGGTGATTAGCCAAGAGATTATCATAGCCAAGGTAATTTTCTTTGTGTTTCTTCTCAAGTAAATAAAAAATTCAACCAGGGAAAAAGAATTTAGGTAATGGCAGATCAAAATCCTCCAATTGCTGGTGAGAATAGACCTCCGGTTGAACCATCATCTTCTTCTTCTGAATATGAACAAGCCAAATCTCTCGCTCTTGGATTGAGCACTGAAGAACTACAGAAATTGAGAACTGATATTCAAGCAGAGACTGATCATCGTGCACACGAGTTAATTCGTCATAGAGAAGAGCAAGAGAGAATTCGTCAGATAGAGGAGGAGAGGATTGAAAACTTGTATGCAGCATGGAAGCCAAAATATTTCGCAAGAATAGATAGAAAGTATGAGGAATGGGCTGAGAAGCATTCCAAAGCACCAAAGTATGGGAGTACAATGGAAAGCAATTCCAAGGCTTCTGAAGAAGGTTTTGAGTATGATGTTGAGGAGATTGACACCAGCGAGCTTGATTCAGATGTTGCAGAGAAAAAGAGGATGATGGAAAGATACCATGAGAGAAAGTTGAGAAGTCACTTTGAGTACGAACTTTCCAATCCAAAGATTCTCGCAAGGACCATGCAAGAAGGTGAGCCAGAGATAAGGGATGCAGCGATGCAGGATGCTGAGACTGATGAAGAAGGGATTGAAGAGGATACAGATAGTGAGAATTCTGCATCTTCAAGTGATACTTCACCGGCACCATCTGACAGTGATGATAGTGAGAGATATGAAGAGGAAGGATGGAGCACTGATGAAGAAGGATTTTGGTAGTCTCTTCGCAGGTGTCGGAAATTGAAAACGATCAACAAGTTTTTAAAAGAACAGCTTTTCTTATGCTTGATCTTGCCCCTAGTCTTTTTTTTTTTTGTTGCAGATGTTGGTAACTACTTTGTTTTCCTTCTTCCTACTTCAGCCGGCTTCTTTCCTAGTTTGTTGGTGATGTTTATGTATGTAGAAAGTGGAGTTTTGGGTGTTCTTTTGGTAAGTAGTGTTGTTTGTTTCAGTTTTAGATGTTTTGTGTTGAAAGTACTGTTTATGGTGGTTTAGGATATGGGGAAATTGGTTCAGGTTTTTTTGTTCATGGCAAATGTTAGATTTTCCAGAAGTTGTATTGATGTAACAATTTGAAAGCAGAATTGGGATGTAATGATGAATGCTTGTGTCTTTTTAAATGAAATTTAATGAACTGTTTCCTAGTGAACTGGAGCTTGTTGAATGATGTTCTATAATTGCACTTAGTAAAATGAAATTTGTTTATGAATTGATTTTGATCAAAGGAAGTAATGAGAAGATAGTAAACTGTATAGATGATGTAACTACCAATGATGATTACAAGGAGAAGAACTAATTGATGGATGCTAGGAAGATGGATTCTCAGGATTTGAGGTCCAGAGAACATGAAGCAGAATTTGAGTGCTTACGCCTGGGTGACGGATCAGAGTTTTTTTTCATCTGTTACATTTGTACTTTATTAGATTTTTTTGGTTAGTTCTCAGCATTTTCTAGTTGGGTACTTTGTCTAATAAGTTTGTCATATCATAGTTGTATTCCTCATTTTCAGTCTCATATAGCTCGGTTAGACCTATGGATCCATTTCCTTGTATATTGTACAAACAGATCCCAAAGATCTGTTAAGTTTAACATTCTGTTCAAGGCTTTCGGGTGGCCAAAGATCCTTCAATATCTCAACCTTAGTTCCATCCCCCATTATTCAAGCTCATTTCTTTCAAAAATACAGCTGATCATTTCATTCCAAGATCCAAGTAGATGAGGAATTCATAAGAGTTTTCCATCTGAGCGGGTTTTAGTAATTGGAATTCCAAGGTACTTTATCATCTATATTCATTTTTCTGAATCCCAAGCTTTGCTACAACTTCGTTTTGTTTCTACATTTACTGAAGAGGAAAGGACAATGGCGATTTATGAAGATTTCCGTGTTGCCCAAACTTCGCTACGACTTCACATACCCGTCACTCAAAATTCTGAAGAGGGAAAATTCTTGTAAAATCTCCCTGCCACCCAAAATACCGAAGAGGGAAAATTCATGTAGAATCTCCGGTAAACTTGCTAGTCCCTCCACTCTAAAAAGAGACATGTGTTAGTCCGCCACTCGAAAAAGCGGCCTCCTGTTAATCCCAATGGACGACGAGGTTCAAAATCTGTGAGAGTGGATATTTTGTGGAATTTCTGTTTGGTATGCTTATCACTACTCGACTCTTCATTTTGTGGTCTTGTATTCTTAATCGTGTTGGAATATTGTGTACCAGAGGATGAAAATTTAAAAAATATTGTAACACTGATTTCAAAGCCTCGCGATTTTTTCCAGCAAATATTTCGATCCTTTCCAAATAATTGGCCAGTACAATTGGTCAATGAAGTATATAATGAAGCCCTAACAACGTTATTGAATTCAAGAGTTGTATTCCCTTGACCCATCCAAGAACATTCATTAATTAGATTTTGATGATGCTTAAAGAAAAGAAATCAGAAACTCATTGATATATTGGGTGAGAGAAAGCCATCACAATTTTTAGAGGGTTTCATATCTATTGGAGATGTTTACATCTCCAATAGACGCCTAAGAAGACATCCATTAATGGTGTCTCTTGGAAAAGACACCATATGTGAAGAGACGCATTTATATAAATTTAAGGAAAATCGAGTTAGGTTTTCAATTAAAAGCCAGAAAAAATTTCTCCAAAAACCCGCCGGTGTGGCAAATATTTATAATAATATTTAAGATTCTCCCTTATTTTCAAAAATGAAAAAACACAAAACAAAGTAAAAAAAAGCTTTTAAACCAGAGTGGCACGTTAATCAAGCCAACGTAGATTAACGATATATATTTTTTGGATTTTAAACCAGAGTGCTCAGTTGGGAAATAAGCATCATCGTACAAATCAATACATAAACAATATATATTTTTTGGATTTGAAACTTCACTTAGTGTAAGAAATTAAAAGCCTTATTGAGGTTCAATGGTGAAATCAGTCTTGAACCAAGTACCCCATGTGATAAAACTGGAATCTCAACACGTACTGATATCATAGATTGTGTGTTATGTAGCTCATCAAGTTAATGGCCATGTGTTTATCCTGGATTCATGAGTCTTCTTTAGAGAACCGTCTTTTTCTTTTAGGAAACAACCTGATTTCCATACTCATATAGGTAAGTCTCTTAGGTGCTTATGTGGTACACCTGTAAACAACTATAAACTCATTAAGAATTTATATCCATCCTTTTTCTTGCAGAACCACTACACTAATTTGAAATGGGAAGTTTTAACTTAGTGCACCATAATCACTTCCATAACTTGTTGGTATCACACCGAACCTTGTTTATCTTTTTCAAAACATTGGTTGAGTTTCTGCTATGGGTGATCAACTTTCTTTCACACACCTTAGTCTCATTTCCGCACATTTTAATGAAAATATTGTTTTTAGTAGACTCTTTGTAAATGGGTCTGCCAGGTTATTCTTTGATTCAATAAAGTTAACCATAACTGCTCATCTCTTAAGTAATTATCTTACAATTTGATGTCTAAGACTTGCATGTTTTGACTTCCCATTATATGTTGTGTTAGTGACATTAAAAATGGTAGCATGATTATCACAACTAATCAAGACTGGCGGAGTTGGCTTCTTCCAAAGTGGATTCTCAACAAGTAAGTTTCTAAGTAATTATTCCTCCTTACACACATCCATAAGTGCTATATCAATTCTGGCAACATTGTTGTATCGAAAATACAGGTTTGTTTTTTGGAACTCCAAGACACAACATCACCCTCTAATGTAAATACTCATCCATTAGTAGACTTGGATTTGGATTTTACATTATTCTAGTTAGCATCACTGTATCCTTCTAATCCAGCGGGATAGCCTTGGTAATGCAAACCATAGTCAATGGTTCCCTTCAAGTAAGCCAACACTCTTGAAAATGCTCACCAGTATTTAACTCCTCATTACTTGAGAAACGACATAATTCTTCCACGTCTTGGGCTATGTCCGTTCTTGTGCAATGCATAACATACATAAGACTTCCAATAATAATGGAATATTCAAGATGCTCATGAGCGCGACCAGTGTTCTTCATTAGCTTTACATTAGGGTCTAAAAGAGTGATAGTTGTGACCATAGTTCTTGAGAAATTTCTCAATGTAATTAGATTGGATTAAAGCCAACTCATCTCCCTTTCTTAGGATTTTAATTCCTAAGATCACATCAGCCTTCCTTAGGTACTTGATATCAAAGTTAGAACGAAGAAACTTCTTTGTTTCTTCTAAATGAGATATGCCAGATCCAAAAATAAACATATCATCAACATACAATCAGAAAATTACATATCCAGAAGTATCATGCTTACTATTTATCGACATCGTTAACAACAATACCATATGACAAAGCTACTTTGTCAAACTTCTCATGCCATTGCATGATAGCTTGCTTCAAATCATAAAGTATTTCACCAACTTGCAAAAACCTTCTTTTCCTGGCCTGGTAATATGAAACCTTCAGGTTGTTCCATATATATCTCTTCTTTTAGTATCACCATTTAGAAAAGTAGTTTTGACTTCTATTTGATGTATAATTAACTTGTGAACAAATTCTAGTGCAATTAAACAACGAATGGATGATATGCAAACAATATGAGCATATGTATCTAAGTACTCAATTCCATGTTTTTGTTTATAACCCTTAGAAACTGATCTGGATTTAAACTTATCAAAGAAACTATCGGCATTCACCTTTCTCTTGAATATCCATTTACATCCAATAAGTTTGATGCCAGAAGGTAAATCACAAATTATCTAAGTACCATCAGACAAAAGTGAATTCTTTTCATCATTGATATATTCTTTCCAGAAATTAGCATTTTTAGAACTTATAGCCCTAACATAAGTTTTAGGATCATCATCAACATGCATAACTGTTAGAGCACTGCTCGGTCAAGCTCGCAAGCTTTGTTATCTCAAGCTTGTTTGTCAAGTTTAGTTGATCAAAACTATATATTTGATTTCTAGTCTACTTAAAGCTATGTCTCGGATTAGTATAGAAGTGTGTAGTTGGTCTTTAGACTTCACGGCGTTCACCATTTGAAGAAGAAGATCTACTGAAAAGCTTGGAGGAACTTCATCAACAAAAGGTATGTGGAGACTAAAACTTATCTATCACTCAGAAGTCTATTCTATTATATCTTCTAAAGAGACTAAGTCATATAGCTATATAGACTTTTACATTATACACAATTGAAATTTCGAGCCGAGTTTATCTCGTTTATATATTTCTCGAAATATGTATTGGAAAATTTTAGCTTTAGCTTAAACTTCAAATCATCTACTTGACGAGTTTAGTTGGAGACAATTTATTTGTTGGAAACTAAATATTAAGTCAAGATGTGAAAATTACCTTTAACATCTTATATGATTTGTGCGAGATAATCATTTGATGTTAACTTGGGAAGTTTCGTATTGATCGATTAATCACTTGAAAATTACTTGAAGCTAGTGGTATGTGTAAGATTACCAGTCGTTGTCTTCTAAGGATGTTTCAATGATTAAATGAGAATTTATAACTACTACCAATGTCTGGATATAACACAGGATATATACTTTGTATACTAACTGTGAAGCTCTAGTTCATGTATGGAACTCTTGTTTGCGAACAAGGTTTGTGAACAGATTTACCTGTGAAAAGGTCTGGAACTGTAGTTCGCGTACTCTGTTTGCGAACAGCGAGACAAGGATAAGTCCAGAACTGTGGTTTGCGTACTCTGTTTGTGAACGGCACGACAAGGCCAAAGTCCGGAACCGTGGTTCACTACTCTGTTTGCGAACACAGTGGTAAGGTTCTAATGGTAAATATGACTTTTCATACTCATGAACTCAGGTTCGTTTACGAACTAAAGCCCCTGGAACTTTAATGAAATAAGGTATGCAAACTTGTTTTGTAAACCGTGGCATTATGTTCATGCATTGGTTCTTGTATAATTACTTTATACAATTACAAACCAAACCGATTATGTTTCAAATGGTTCATATTTATTTCTATGAGATGATGAACATTTGAACAACTTTCTTGAAACACAATTAGATTCATTTGATTATCAATCATAATTGATTGATCATCATATTTGATCTAGAAGTGTTAGATGAATGTGGCTAAACTATAATAGTTCATGTGGCTAACTTAGGTTAATTGTTACTAAGCCAACAGGTTATACACGTTTAGGTACGGTTCATCCATATCTAAATATAGGTATACTTCATTTGTGTGTATCAAGCTAATACCATCTAACGGTGGAGATTGATTTCTTAATTTCTAAGCAGAGTTAGCTTGAACCTTAATCAGGAGTTCATCTAACGGTGAATATTAATTGGTATGTTACTAAGGTATCGTATCTTTGATTGTAAGCAACCTTGATTTGAAATACTATATAAGGGAGAACTCTAGCATCTGGAAAACCTAATCCCGACACTCTCGTGTGTTCAAGTTGCAAACTAGAGTCGAATCTCCATTAACCTAGGTTTTCCAAAACCATTATTAGGTTAACGACTTGAAGACTTCATATGGGATTCGTGAAGCAAGATCCAACTATTTTCTATGTAGTTGCGTATTCTGATTTTACTTTTTCTATTGTATTGAGTATTATCTTCTCTAATATTTACTCAAGATTTAACTACGATAGATAAGATATAAAAAGTAATCACAACAGTGCTTCATCTCAGACTCTTGTGATTCCGCAATAACTTCTTCTATTAATCAGTTAGGTTATTGTGAGGTGACCAATATTTTTAAGCTGCTCTTCGGGAGTATAAGACCGGATTATTAGTTGAGTTTCCTGTTCACCTTGATTTATCTAAATACGGAAACAAAACCAGAATAAACATATCTGTGGGAGACAAATTTGTTTATAAGTCTTTGACTTTGGTTCGTAGCAACTCTTAGTTGTGAGTGAGATCAGCTAAGGGAATTAAGTGCGCAGAGTCCTGCTGGGATTCAAGAGGCGTAAGGAACGTGACTGTACCTTAATCGGTGTGACACTTGGTTAGGGCTCAACTACATTCCAGTCCAAAGTTAACTTATAGTAGGCTAGAATTTGTAGCGTCTTAATACAGTGTGGTGTTCAAATCTGGACTAGGCCCCGGGGTTTTTCTGCATTTGCGATTTCCTTATTAACAAAATTTCTGGTGTCTGTGTTATTTCTTTTCCGCATTATATTTGTTTATATAATTGAAATATCACAATTTGTGCGTAGTTCGATCATAGTTGATAAATCCTACCTTGGTTGGTGGATATGACTTGATTGACACTCGACAATTGGTCTTTGGTACCATCCGAGTTATTTTCATATCAATCAGTCTCACGGATTTCTATATAGTTGATTTATTGATTGTATTGAGAAAGAGATAAATATCTTTGATATATTTTTTGATTGAATCTCTCTTTTAAGTTGGTTATCTCAAAATTATATTGCAGTTGAGTCCATACAAATTGCCAAACGAAATATTGGGTGTGGTTGTTATACCCCCATGTTTTTAATTGGTAGCAGAGCAGCCAAACATGCCAAGACCTCATAAATTTGTGTTTGTATCAATCTGACTCTATGGACATATGTGTTATCTCTATGTGTGTCTTTCTACAAGCACGTGATTTCAATCATGGGTTCGTGTTGTAAATGGCTATGATCCTCCAACAGTTATAGTAGACGGTGTAAATGTTGCCAAGGATATTGGTTGTTATAGTGATGTCGAGATTAGTGATGCAAAGCAAAACTCTGACGGATTAAATGTTATCACCCATTCCATTACCCCGGATCTTCAGCACCGTGTGACCACGTGTACTAAAGTCCAAAGATGCTTGGAATATCTTAGAAGCCGTATTTGAAGGGAATACCTCTGAGAAATAAGCTAGGCTTCAAAACCTAAATTCTGATTGGGAAAACCTTTGTATGGATGATGAAGATTCATTTGATGAGTTTAATCATAACGTGTCTGAAATTGTTAATGCATCATTTGCATTGGGTAAGACTATTCCTGAAAAGGACATTGTGATGAAAATTCTTAGGTCTATACTAACTAGATACGATCCTAAGAAACATGCCATCGTAGAGGGAAATAACCTTGAAACACTTTCCAGGAATACTTCAGTTGGAAAGTTAAAGATCTTTGATCACGAACATGTATCCAAAACTGGAAAGGATATTGTGTTCAAAGCACAAAAGAACACTAAACTACTTGACAAAAGTAAAAGTGTTGGCAACTCCGTGAATGATCCTATTGAGACTGAATTATAAAGATCTTTAAAACTCAGTCTCTCTGATCACAAAATAATTTAGAGATCTTCTTTTGAAGAGAAATAAACGCTTCACCACATATAAACCTAGATCATCAGTTAAGCCTCGTGATCGTGTTCCTCCAAAAAATAGGGATACTATCGACACTGATGATGAAGATATGCCACAGTGCTTCAAGTACTTCAAGTGTAAATGAATCCGATTAAATATGGTTCTAGTAAATGGAGTTTCATAGCCTGGAGACACTTGGAATGTTGGAACCTTGAAACATAAAAGTTCATTTTTTATTGGTAATTCAAATATGTCAAAGAAATCAGAAATGTTGAAGGTTGGCAAACCTCTAATTCCGGTTCTTGTGATCTCCATTTGTTCTTCAAATATATCAAAGAACTCACACAAATAGAAAACTATTTTTGTTGGTGATTTTTGTATAACACTATTAGAAATTTTAATAGAATCTAAAATAAGATTGTTTGAAATCCTTAAAAGCATCTCTCATTTCTTCACCCAGTCTCAACAATTCTTGATGAAAAGCTTCATTGGACATTTTTCCGTTTTGTTCCTCCCATTGATCGTTGTGGCTCCTGATACCAAATGTTATGTTCTCCATATAATTATAACGTTCATTATCGAAAGTCTATGATTAAGATTATTGTTTATAAGTAAAACAACCCCTGTTTATAGGAAAACAAACCCAAGAGAAAACTTCTCCGAAAACAAATATATTTCACACATAATCTTTTATAATAGATTCACAGAATATTTATAGTACAGAGTATATCCGTAGATAAATACAAACTAGACACATAACAAAAGCACTCATTTCTCTATTAAAAAATATATCTACAAAGTATGAGGTTTATGAATCACTTGCATCTCTCATATTATTCAGGCTAATATTATTTAGTTTCACCGTCATAATTCATCCGTTACCATCACTAATCTCCTTTGCAATTGACCAAGTAAAAGATTACCATCAAGGTAATTGACCAAGTAAAAGACTACCATCGAGGAAAACTCCTAATCCATTTCTACTAAAGTGTTATATATCGATCATCTTGGGACATATGATAACATCAACGAGCTTCAGCTTAGTATGAGTATCAAGTAAATCACTTTTATTAATTATTATGTATGTTGGTTTATTATGCCCCAGATTCTTATACGGTTTACTAATTTAGTTTCACCATCGTCATTTGCCATTATTACAACTACTGCATAATTGTATTCAAAAGAAAAACAGTTGTATCTCTGTCGGTCTTCGATTAACTAAAAACATCAAAAACATCCAAAGAGGAAAACACCGAGTCCCATTTATACTGAAATGTTGAATATTGATCATCTTGGGATATATGATAACATTATTCCGCTACAACATTTACGTTGAGAAATCTTTGAAACATTTTGACCTGAACTGCTGAATGGTTATATTCAGACACTATTCGTGAAAAATAACTAATGGTCCAAGATGCAACACAAGAACATATTCTGAATTGCTGAATTTATAATCAAGTTCCAAGAAGAAAATGGTAAGAAAAAGTTGATGATGTATGCCCTCATTTCAGGCAATAGAGGTTTTAGCGACCATTGAGAGAATGAGTGTGGTGTTTGTTGTGTGAGTAGTAGTTAGTAAATTTATTTCAAAAGATGATAAAAATGAGATTTCATAGGTAATTGTATTGCTTAGAATAACCTCAACATTTAAAGCTATGTATATACATACATTTCGAGAGTAAAATAAGAAGAAAATGTCCAGTTTCTTATGCGTGGTCCTTAAATATATTAAGAATAAATATATATAAACAATTACAATGGATGCAAACATGATTTTTTATGGTCAAAAAGGACTAAATTATAATATATGTTTTAAAGTGAAAACTGCCGTGTGCACTATATTTCACGTGATTAATTATCTGTATACCAATATATATAACGTGTAAAAGTAATAATTAAGGTACGACACTGGAGGGACAATGGTGCGATATAAGTGTGCTGTAGTTTTTCGTTACGACATTGTAGTTGTGTTAGAGCACTTATCGGTAGAACTCGCAAGCGTTGCTATCTCAAGCTTGTTTGTCAAGTTTAGTTGATCAAAAATATAGTCTTGATTTCTAGTCTACTTATAGGAGTTTCATACTAGGATAGATTGTACAAATGAGCTTTAGACTTCACGACGCTTACAACTGAAGACGAAGATCTACTGAAGAACTCGGAGGAACTTCATCAACAAAGGGTATGTGGAGACTAAAACTTATCTATCACTCAGAAGTCTACATATATATATATACATATATATATATATATGTATGTTCTATTCTATCTCCTATTGAGACAAAAGTCGTATAGTGATATAGACTTTCATATCGTACACATTTGTTATTTAGAGATGAGTATAACTCGCTTATCTATTTCTCGAAATATGTGTTGGTAGATTTTTGCTTTATCTTCATTCATCATTATTCTTGACGCGTTTAGTTGGAAACAATTTATTTGTTGGAAATTAAATAATGAGTCAAAATATGATCATATGGAAATTTCCTTGAAACATCATGATTTGTGTGGGACAGTCATTTGATGTCGACTTGGAAAGTTTCTTATTGATCATTCGATCACTTGAAAATTTCTTATAAGCTAATGGTTTGTGTGAGAAAGCCATTGTCGTCTTCTAAGAATGTTTCACTGATTGAAATAGGAGTTTAGAACTAAAACCCATGTTTGGAAAACATCACAGTATGCATACTTATTATACTAACTTTGTTGGTATGATTCAGGTCCGGAAACCAAGTTTGCATACCAGTATGAGGACGGTTTTAACTGTTAAAGTCTGGGAACCAAGTTTGCATACCAGTATGCCAACGGTTCTACCTGAGTTAGGTCTGGGACGACAGTTTGCGTACCCGTTTGCAAACTGTTGAACAAGGCCAAAGTCCGGAACTAAAGTTTGCGTACCCGTTTGCAAACTTAGTGGTCAAAGTTCTAAAATCGGTTTAGTATGTTTACATACTCATGAACAAATACATTTATGAAATAAGGAATGCAATCTTTGTAAACCGTGGCTTAATGTTCATGAACTGATTCTTGTACTTTGTACATTATGAATCATTCAGATTTTGCTTCAATTGGATTATATATACTTCTATGTAATTTTCAACAATTGAACAACTATCTGAAACACAATTAAATTCATTTGATTA
The DNA here is from genome assembly GCF_003573695.1 of Papaver somniferum. Classification (NCBI taxonomy): domain Eukaryota; kingdom Viridiplantae; phylum Streptophyta; class Magnoliopsida; order Ranunculales; family Papaveraceae; genus Papaver; species Papaver somniferum. Next base: position 156,924,903 of record NC_039364.1, on the reverse strand, counting down.
TCTTTCATGAGTGATTGATCATCATAGTTGATCTAGTCGTGTTAGATGAATGTGGTTAAGACAAAAGTGTTCATATGGCTAACTTTGGTTAACTATTATTGAGACAATTCAATATACACGTTTAGGTACGGTTACCCATATCTAAATAAAAGTATATTTCATTTGTTGTAACAAGCTAAGACCATCTAACAGTGGAAAGATATCGCTTTAGTTTCAAGCAGACTTAGCTTGTATCTTAAATCAGATTTTCATCGTTACCATCTAACAGTGGAAAGATATCGCTTTAGTTTCAAGCAGACTTAGCTTGTATCTTAAATCAGATTTTCATCTAACGATGAATACGGAATGCTTTGTTTCTAAGCTAACTTAGCAAACCCTGATTTTAAAAGGCTATATAAAGGAGAACTCTAGCAACGGGGAAACCTAATCCCCACACCTCCTGTGTGATACTAGTTATGACTAGAGTCAATTCTCCTTTAACCTAGGTTTTTCCTAAAACCATTATCGGTTAACAACTTAGAGACTTCATTGGGATTCTGAAGCCAGATCCAACTATTTTCTTTATAGTTGTGTATTATGATATTACTTGTTCTCTCGTGTTGAGTACTATCTGCTCTAATATTTGCTCGAGATTTATCTCTGATAGGTAAGATATAAAAAGTAATCACAAACTCTTCGTCTCATTCTTTGTGATTCCACAATAACTTGTTCTACTACCATATAGTTAAGTTATTGTGAGGTGATTGATATTTCTAGGCTATTCTCCGGGAATAGAAGACCAGATTATCAATTGGTTCCTGTGCACCTTGATTTATCATAATACAGAACAAAACTTCATAGGTATTTCTATGGGAGACAGATTTATCTATCAGAATAGACATTTCTGTGGGAGACATATTTGTTTATAAGTCTTAGACTTTGGGTCGTAGCAACTCTTAGTTGTGGGTGAGATCAGCTAAGGGAATCAAGTGCATAGATTCCTGCTGGGATTCAGAGGCGTAAGGAACATGACTGTACCTTGATCAGTGTGAGATTGGTTAGGGCTCAACTACATTCCAATCCAAAGTTAATTTGTAGTAGGCTAGAATCTGTAGCGGCTTAATACAGTGTGGTGTTCAAACCTATACTAGCTCCCGGGGTTTTTATGCATTTGCGGTTTCCTCGTTAACAAAACTTCCAGTATCTGTGTTATTTCTTTTCCGTATTATATTTTATATAACTGAAATATCACAGGTTGTGCGTAGTTCAATCAATTGGGAAATCCGACCTTGTTTGTTGGGTAGTAATTCATTGATACTTGAACATTGGTTTTTGATACCGTTCAAGTTATTTCTCATATCTAAAAAGACGAGGGTGCCCAAATATACCTCAATCTAAAACTTTTCCACCTATAAGTCCTCTTACTGAAAGTGATTGTCTATGGACTGAGTCGAGACAATAAAACGAATCGGTTCATACTTCGTGTGATCGTCTATGGAAACGAGATCAAGACAATACGACAACAAGATAACTTGTGTGATTGACTATGGCTACAAGATCGAGACAATACAACAACGAAAATGTGATTACTTGATAATAGGTTCGGACTTAACCAAACTCTATAGGATTGCTATCAAGTAATTACAGAATTAACGTTTGTGTAATTTTCTTTAAATTATAATAAAAATAATTATAATTGCGGAAAACAAAATTAAATGACACAGCAAGATTTTGTTAACGAGGAAACCGCAAATGCATAAAAACCTTGGGACCTAGTCCAGAATTGAATACTCTCATAATTAAGCCGCTATACAAAATCTAAACCAACTTCGTATAGTTGAGACCAAGTAAATAAACCTATAGTCCACCTAGTTTCTTCAGTATCCCTGCGCTTCCGACATCCGACAAGTGCACGCACTGGAACAATTTATTTGGTTCGTATTCCAAACATTAAAGGAAAAAAAATTTTGTTCGGTAACAACTCTTTTCAAACAAAGTGATATGAGTTTGACAAAGGCTCTTCCGTTTCACCAATAAACTCCTTTGTCGGGTTCTATATCTATCTAATTAACAACTACCAAAGCAGTCGTGTTTAGACTATGCAATCAATAATAGGATCCACCAAGATACTATATACTGATGCCGATCTACGCAACTAATCAATCAAATCTATCAAAGATAAACCGATTATAGTTGGATCCCAGCCGATCAAGTTTTGTGCACACCAAAGATTATGAACCCAAAAAGAAATCTTCTTAGTCTTCAAATCTTCTTATATCTTCAATAAACACCTGCACACCACAAATTGAATCTCTTGTGATCAATCACGCACATAACGGAGTCTGTTAATAATGGATTATCACAAGACGTCTTTAGATCTAAAAACAGTTCTAAAGATCCCGTCGAAACTTCGATCTAGTTTGAGAGAATCTTATATGAGAAGATAAGATTCTCAAGCATAAACAAACTAGGTGCAATCAAAGTTCAACAACCGTTAGTCAATAAAATCAATCGAAAAACTAATAATACTGCAATTATCTAGTTTCCCACCAACGGTACTCGTAGAGCTTCTCAATCCCAAAGAAGTATTTAAACGAGCGGTCGTAAGAGATTTCGCCTAATTAGGGTACTTTCCTCTCCGGATAGACGACTCCACCAGTAACAACACAACTTGGTAGTTTTGCTGGCTCTAAGGGTTAGTTTACTCGAAATGCAAACTTAGGTATTTATAGACCAAGGAAGTTTGGACACCAAGGAATTTCCAAAGCCAAATATTCTCAAATATGCAATAAATTCCCAAATCGGTTTTCATAATTCCTGGAAATGCTTTGTCCAAATATTTACCGAAATCTCACTAGAAATCTCCAATTAGTAAATGCACATTACAAATTTTTATTTTCCAAAGATATGCATTTAATTGCTGGTAATTAAAAGCATATAAAACTAAAAACCTTGATTAAAAGATTCTCAAATTATTTCGGTCCGGGATTCTCCTTTAGTTATTAAGGAATATCTTTGAACAATAAAAGAAAAGAATTACTGCACATGTTCAAAGTATGCCAACATCTTTATCTTTGTAAATCCTTTTTCATATTTACAATCTTGGAACCGACTTACCACACTTCCAAACGAGTTTAGAATTGGTTCATCTGATTTCCAAGAACTAGATGTGATTGATCAAATACATATTATCAAATCACTTCTAAACGAGTTTAGAATTGGTTCATCTGATTTCCAAGAACTAGATGTGATTGATCAAATACATATTATCATTGGTTTACGGTTCTACCAAACACAAGGATCGGTTCTACCTCTATATGGTTACTGGGACCGGTTACATCAGTTACCAGGATCGGTTACATCAATTACCAGGACCGGTTACCATATACTCATGGTATTACTTGTGATCGGTCACACCAGTTACCAGGATCGGTTACACCAATTACCAGGACTGGTTACACTAATTACAAGGATCGATTAACACTCTTTTGTGATCGGTCACACCAACTACTAGGATCAGTTACACCAATTATTAGGATCGGTCACATCAATTACAAATATCGATCATACCATCTTAGGTGACTACTTAGTATCGGTTGCACTAATAAAAGCATACCAATACATAAGTCAGGCACTGTGAATAGTTTTACCAAGATACATAATAAATTATGATCGGTTGTGAAAATGCGGGGGTCTAACAACCACATCCAACAATTCGTTTGGCAGTCTGAGAGGACTTACTACAATACACTTTTTAGAGAATCAACTAGACAGTCAGACTCAATCTAGAATAAAGAATATCAAAGAGTTTAATATCTCTAACTCTTAATTCAATCCGCAATCAACAAATAGAAATATATGAACCTGATTGAATATAAGAGGAGCTACTTGAACGGTACCAAAGACTATTGTTCAAGTGTCAATCAATGTAAATCAATAAACAAAGGTTGGATATTCAAATTGATTGATCTTAATGCACAACCTGTGATATTTCAATTATATAACAAAATATAATGCGGAAAAGAAATAACACAGACACCAGAATTTTGTTAACGAGGAAACCGCAAATGCAGAAAAACCCAAGGACCTGGTCCAGATTGAACACCACACTGTATTAAGCCGCTACATACACTAGCCTACTACCAATTAACTTCGGACTGGAATGCAGTTGAACCCTAATCAATCTCACACTGATTCAAGGTACATTTGCGCTCCTTACGTCTCTGATCCCAGCAGGATACTACGCACTTGATTCCCTTAGCTGATCTCACCCACAACTAAGAGTTGGTACGACCCAAAGTCGAAGACTTGATAGACAAATATGTCTCACAGAGAAAAGTCTATATGATTGAATAAATCTGTCTCCCACAGAAATACCCAAGAGTTTTTGTTCCATCTTTTGATAAATCAAGGTAAACATGAACGAATTGATACACCAGACTTATATTCCCGATGAACAGCCTAGTATTATCAATCACCTCACAATAAACTTAATCGACTAGCGAAACAAGTTATTGTGGAATCACAAACGATGAGACGAAGTTTGTTTGTGATTACTTTTATATCTTGCCTATCAGATATATAAAATATCGGGCTAATTATTTCAATTGTACTCAACACGATAGAAACAGCAAGATCAGATCATGCAACTACAAAGATAATATTTGGGCCTGGCTTCACAATCCCAATGAATTCCTAAAGTCATTAACCTACAGGGTCTCGATAAGAAACCTAATGTTAAAGGAGAATCGACTCTAGTTATGCAACTAGTAACACACAGGAGGTGTGGGGATTAGGTTTCCCATTTGCTAGAGTTCTCCTTTATATATTTTTCGAATCAGGGTTTGCAATCCAAGTTACCTTGGTAACAAAGCATTCAACATTTACCGTCAGATGAAAAACCTGACTCAACCAAGCTAATATCTTTCAACCGTTAGATCGAACTTAGCTTGTTACACACAAATGAAATGTACCCTCATTTAGGTTTATGTAACCGTACCTAAACATGTACACCATGTTGGTTCACAAATATTTAACCGAGGTTAGCCATAAGATTATATCATATCAACCTTATTCATCTTAACCATAACTAGTTCAAATGACTCAAATGAAACTAGTTAAGAGTTGTTCAATTGTTTAGAAAACACAACTGAAATCAAATTGGTTTGATTTACTTGAATCAATCATGAACATCATAGCCACGGTTTGCAAAGATTGCATTCCTTATGATTTAAATGTTTAAGTTCATGGACTTGAACGATTTGACAAAGTAACCAGCTTAAGTATGCGTACGGGTATGCGTACTTAAGAAACCATTTTTTTAGTTTTTAAAGTTCCCAAACTCAGCAGAAATTTCGGTTCAAAAACTTCCGCCTATATGCGTACGGGTACGCATCCTTAAGGTGACTAGTTAAGAGTTTTGCCAAAACCAAACTCAGCAGATATTCTCGGTTCGAGAACTTCCGCCAGTATGTGTACGGGTACGCATACTTAACTTGTCTCCTTCACCAATTTCGTATACACACATATGCATATTCTTGGCTTCCGGTTTATGGACTTATACACTAATGTGCGAACACATTATATATGCTTATATCCAAAGATGGTTACATCATCAACTTTTTATTTCAATCATTGAAACATTCTTATATAATGTCAATAGCCGTTTTCACACACTATTAGCATCAAAGCAATTTTCAAGATATTGAAATAATCATTATTGAAATCTTCCAAGTCTTATACCAAATGATTGTATCACACAAACCATGTAAGATGTTACTCGGAAATTTTCATATGATATAAGATGAACTTGGTCGAAGCGAAAGCTTACCAACACATATTTCGAGAAATATGTAAGCGAAATATACTCAGCTCGAAATCTCAAATGTGTATAGAGAAAACTATATCGTAACACGACTTATGTCTCAATATAGGAGATAGTAGAAATAGACTTTCCAAGTGATAGATAAGTTCAAGTCTCCACATACCTTTTGTCAAAGAAGTTCCACAAGCTCCCCTTAGTAGTTTTTCGTCTTCAAGATATGAACGTCGAGAGATTTAATCTCAACTACACTGTCTATGTCCTAGTCCGAGACATCTACAAATAGGATAGAAATCAAGACTTATAGTTTTGATCACTAACATCGAAAAACATGCTTGAGATAGCAACGATGCGAGTTCGACCGAGCAATGCTCTAACAATCTCCCCCTTTGTAAATTTTAGTGACAAAACTATCAGTACATATGGATTACAAAAAAAGATTAAAAAAAATGTAGCTTCTTTTCTACATGCTTGATCTCCTTGGAATCTTCAACGCGACTCGAAATCTTCGTCACTTCCAAGTACTACATGAACCTAAAGGTTGTAAGTTCAACATCACAGTTGCTGAAGATCCGTATCCATAACAATGAGAAAACAGAATGCTCTCAATCATTGTTATACAGTGTCATAGTATTATTATACAGCATCAAAGTTCAATTGTATCACAACTTTGATAATAACACTATGGTGATATGCATCACTCCCCCTTAGTCAATACATATCTCAACATGAAAACCACTCCCCCTTACATAATGATACGTAAACCATATGTATTTGTAGTGTGAACTACACATTAATTCTCCCCCTTTTTGTCCAAAAAATTGGCAAAGGTACGAAAATTAGTGGGATCCTAATGAAATTTCCACGGAGATACATCATGACCAAAAGGTGTATTAACATACCAATAAATTCAGATGCAATCATAAAGTCGAAGCTAAATGCATTCATCAAGGAGTTAATGAAGATACAAGATAAACCCTAAAAATTCCACAGTCGCACTCCCCACAAAGATTTGGAAATTAAGCACAAGTTCAAAAGAACTCTCCCCCATAAAATTTCATCCCCGAAGGAACAACAAAGGCGACCTTACTTTCACAAGAAAATAAGGATTTCTTTGGAAAACCAAATCACATGAAAACATGAATTTGTATCCAAAAACTTCAATTGAAATAACCACAAGAGAACCCATAGTTAGTTCAATCGAAAAATAACAACCAAATTAATCACAAGAAAACCCATGATTAATTCAATTGGAATACGCAATCAAATTAACCACAAAAAGCGATCAATTTAATTGGTCATGCTCGACATAAGCGAACTTACGGAGCAACAATTAAAATAACCAAAAGAGAATGATTAATTTATTTGATCATGTTCAGCATGGGGAACCTTACGGAGCAACAACTAAGTTAATCATAAGAGAATGAACAACTCAGTCGATTGTGCTCAACATAAGAAACCTTATGGAACAACACAGTATATGCACAAAGATTGTGGATCGGAGATCGACCAAATACTGAAGAATAGACAATGATTCATTCTATCTTTCATCACTATTTGCACAATGACACATGATAGACTTAATCCTTGTAAACAAAAGTTTTATCCTTTCTTTTTATCAAAACATGACATAAAAGGCTTTAACTTTTGTAATGTCAAAAGTTCATTCTTTCTTCCACCAATACATTCATATCGTCCTATGAAAGACTTAACTTTTGACAACGTATGCCTGCACTTCTTATGAATCTAACACATGTAGCAATTTAATTTAAGGATAATAATCATTCAAGGCTAAACATAGAAGTTATTACAACCATTAAAGCAACAACTTAAAAGTAGATCAACATAAGAAGTTTTATCAGATAAACAAACAACAACATAACCAGTTCCGAAATTAATCACTCCTCCCATAGAAATCTCTTTCAATCTCATAGAATTTTTCTATGAGATCTGGACAAGCGTTTTCAGCATAGTCCACCTTTTCTCTAAGAACCTCATTTTCCTCTTGAAGACGAGTGAGTCGGGAAGCAGCTGAAGTACTTGCAGAGTTTCTGGTTGCAGGATGCTTCATCTTCTCAATGTTGGACATACTCAAAACAGTAGGTCCTTCAACATCAGAGCCGAAAGGAGTAACATTAAGGTGAGCATATATCCTTGAAATGAGGCAAGGAAATCCATGAGTTTTTCTTGAAGTGTGTCTCACGCTTATCATTTGATCAATAATAAGACCACATAAATCAATACTTCTCCTTTCAACAGTATAATAGAAAAATTCAGTGAGACCTATGGTCCATAAATTGTTGTCAATTATGCTCGGCATCAGGTTTGCCACAATAAGTTTAGCAGGTGTTTTGAGAAAAAGCCCAGCTCCTTTAACATTGATTTTTCCATCACTCCGAGAAAGGTATTTATTAAAGAGACGTTCAGACATTACTTCTGAAGATAACCTTTTATTCTCAGGAGGAGGAAATCTAGTACCCCCAACAGGCACATATAGAAGATAAGCAATTAAAAAGCGATCAACAGTAAATGTGATGCCTCCTACAATAGTCTTGAAAGTGCAATTGGTAGAGTTTTCCTCATGGATATTTGCATAAAATTGTGCAACCATCTCAATGTGAACATCCCCCAGAGGTCTGTGAATTATACCCCAAGTATGATTTTTGAAAAAATCATACAGACCATCTACTTCAATTTGTGAAGCATCATAGTATCGTTCGCAAATGGGTTGTTTGTTCTTATACTCCAAAAAGAGTATAGGAGCAGCAGGGTTGATGAACCTAACACAAATATTGGGGTCATATAAAGACTCATCCTTAGTTTGACAACTTGAGCTTCCAACAAACCTTGTTTTTCTATGTTCCATAGTTGAATATTAAAGAAATAAGTTAGAAAAACTTACTTGGTTCGTGAATTGTTTCTAATGGAAAAACTCCAAACCCTTTCCAAGCACAAAAACCGTCTTGTACCCAAAGTTCACAAGCTTCTCCTGAGTTCAAAAACACAAAAAAACTTTGATATGATTAAGAAACAAGAAGTTGATGGACCAAACGTAAGCGAACAATTTGGTTTCTTTTTGCGTATTCAAACTGAAAGAATCAGAGAAGAAGGAGAAGTAAACGAGAAGATTCTCTTCCCTTTTTGTATGTCATAGGAGCTATTTCAACACGTTTAGAAACGTGATTCGTACGTGAAGCGGTTCTGGGTTCAACGTAAACGAACCACACGTGTCCAAGTGAAGGACTCGTTTGGTACAAACAAGGAGTGATATCTCAACATATATTTGTTTTGGGTAATTTTTGTAGGTACAAAAAAGAATCTTGCACATCATGACACCAAAAAAGAGCTTTTTTCCAAGAGATCTTACATCTTGTAGTGTTGAGAACCTACCAGAAAATTATTTTCATAAGTCTATCAAGAAACTTTAAGAGAATCCAAAAGTTATTGAGTTTCTGATTTCTCTTTTTCCAACTTATAAAAACCGATTTATACAGATAGTTTTTAGTATCGCACAAGGAAACTCTTTTGGGAAAAGAAGACATCCCAAAAGAGTTAAGGCAATACTATTATCTTGATAAGGAGTATCAGGTATTGAGAAGTGAATTAGTTCATGCATTGAGGTAATATACTCAGATGACTGAGATTTAAACTCCTTTTATAAACAGATTAGTTTGTTACAACTAATTGGATTATGCAGAGGAGGAGCAACACTCTTACTGATTAGTAAATCAATGTCGACCTCAACATTCATAATATTCATCATAACTCGATTTATCTTATCAAGAGATTCTTGTTCTTTCTGGAGATATAACTCAACATCAGAAGATAAGATTTCAAGTTTATTTTCAATACCTGAAAACGCTTCAAGGAATTTTAAACCTGGTGGAGGTTTAGATAGAATTTCTTCTACAAATTTACTAAATCAGTCATGGAAGAAAATCCTGGAATCCCTGGATCTGGTGGTGCATTTATTGAGATATCACAACTATCCATCCTCAGATCGCTACAAACACAGACTTGTAAGGTCTTTAATGTGTTTGCCTGCTCTGATACCAATTGAAAATGCGGGGGGTCTAACAACCATACCCAACAATTCGTTTGGAAATCTGAGAGGACTTACTGCAATACACTTTCTAGAGAATCAACTAGACAGTCATACTCAATCTAGAATAAAGTATATCAAAGAGTTTAATATCTCTAACTCTTAATTCAATCCGCAATCAGCAAATAGAAATCTGCGAGCCTGATTGAATATAAGAGGAGTTACTTGAACGGTACCAAGGGCCAATGTTCAAGTGTCAATCAATGTAAATCAACAACCAAAGGTTGGATATTCTAATTGATTGTTATTAACGCACAACTTGTGATATTTCAATTATATAACAAAATATAACGCGAAAAAAAATAACACAGACACCAGAATTTTGTTAACGAGGAAACCGCAAATGCAGAAAAACCCATGGACCTAGTCCAGATTGAACACCACACTGTATTAAGCCGCTACATACACTAGCCTACTACCAATTAACTTCGGACTGGACTGTAGTTGAACCCTAATCAATCTCACATTGATCCAAGGTACAGTTGCGCTCCTTACGTCTCTGATCCCAGCAGGATACTACGCACTTGATTCCCTTAGCTGATCTCACCCACAACTAAGAGTTTCTACGACCCAAAGTCGAAGACTTGATAGACAAATCTGTCTCACACAGAAAAGTCTATAGGATTGAATAAATATGTCTCCCACAGAAATACCCAAGAGTTTTTGTTTCGTCTTTTGATAAATCAAGGTAAACATGAACGAATTGATAAACCAGACTTATATTCCCGATGAACAACCTAGTATTATCAATCACCTCACAATAAACTTAATCGACTAGCGAAACAAGTTATTGTGGAATCACAAACGATGAGACGAAGTTTGTTTGTGATTACTTTTATATCTTGCCTATCGGAGATATAAAATCTCGAGCCAATTATTTCAATTGTACTCAACACGAAGAAACAACAAGATCAGATCACGCAACTACAAAGATAATAGTTGGGTCTGGCTTCACAATCCCAATGAAGTCTTCAAGTCGTTAACCTACAGGGTCTCGAGAAGAAACCTAAGGTTAAAGGAGAATCGACTCTATTTATGCAACTAGTAACACACAGTAGGTGTGGGGATTAGGTTTACCAGTTGCTAGAGTTCTCCTTTATATAGTTTTCAAATCAGGGTTTGCAATCCAAGTTATCTTGGTAACAAATCATTCAATATTCACCGTTAGATGAAAAACCTGATTCAACCAAGCTAATATCTTTCAACCGTTAGATCGAACTTAGGTTGTTACACACAAATAAAATGTACCCTCATTTAGGTTTATGAAACCGTACCTAAACGTGTACACCATGTTGGTTCACAAATATTTAACCGAGGTTAGCCATAAGATTACTCTCATATCAACCTTATTCATCTTAACCATAACTAGTTCAAATGAAACTAGTTAAGAGTTGTTCAATTGTTTCGAAAACACAATTGAAATCAAATCGGTTTGATTTACTTGAATCAATCATGAACAACATAGCCACGGTTTGCGAAGATTGCATTCCTTATGATTTAAATGTTTAAGTTCATGGACCGATTTGACAAAGTAACTAGCTTAAGTATGCGTATGGGTATGCGTACTTAAGCAACCGGTTTTTTTAGTTTGTAAAGTTCCCAAACTCAGCAGAATTTTTTGGTTCAAAAAATTCCACCAGTATGCGTACGGGTACGCATACTTAAGGTGACTAGTTAAGAGTTTTGCCAAAACCAAACTCAGCAGATATTCTCGGTTCGAGAACTTCCGCCAATGTTCATACGGGTACGAATACTGTTTGTGGGTGAAAGCCGTTTCTGTTGATTTTGGTAATTTTGGGTGTGCGGATGAGAAATGAGTCTAGACCCTAAACAATTCACGGCATGGGAGTACTTTTTATTCGAGAGATCAATCTGTACAATCCTGACCTAAACCAAGAAATGGTTGTTCCAGGCTTGCTTGAGTCACAAAGTGAAGGAGAAGGGTTGGTCTTAGGGAGGGAAGCGAAGAGAGTGTTGAGACCAGAATCGTTGATTCTGAAGGTGTGGTTGTTTATGACTTGTATCTGAAAGTAAAACTTGCTAGCAGAATGGAAAGCTACCAGGTGATTTCTAGATATTGTGCTGGTGTTTTGGTATACGCCAGTGGAAATGTGGCATGGATGGCATGGCCCGTGCATGCCAGTGGCATGGTGGTGCAAGTGGCGCCTGGCGTAGCCATGGCCACTAGGTTTAGGCAGCTGGTCGCCTGAAACTTGCCACAAGTATGTCAGTTCGGTGGCGAACTTGGATGGCTGAGATTGCATCTCATGAGGAAGGATGATCATTGATTATGTCCCCTGCTTAGCTCGGAGCAGTGACATTTTTGCGAGGTAAGCATGAGATGGTGACAGACAAGGATAAAATCGAAACAACAAGTCATGAAGAGATTGTCAGGAAAATTTTGCTAACCTTTGTTAGGATGCATGAAGAATCTGTGATCCTTGCATTGGCGGATTTGCGTAAATTCTGTTTGGCCATGGGGTGTTGGCATCAGCACTACAACTTTGGCTACTGATCGGTAAAGATGGCACTGCTACTTGGTCCGCGAAACGGGCGCTGGATGGATAGGAAAGTTAGATGGCGTTGTTGGCTACGGAAGAGTGAACGGCCAATGGCGTGGCTAGCTTAGAATGGCCGAGGGCACGGCTAGCTTGGAATGGACGAGGGCATGGATAGCTTGGAATGACCAATGGCGCGGCTAGCTTGGAATGGATGATGGCGCGGCTAGCTTGGAATGGACGATGGCACGGCTAGCTTAGAATGGACGATGGCATGACTAGCTTGGAATGGCCGATGGCGCTGCTAGCTTGGAATGTCAGATGGCGCAGCTTTGGCTGGATGTGGAGCGGAGAAGATGGTGCTGCAACTTGGTCCGCGGAACGGTCGCTGGCTGGTTAGGTCACGGAACATGCGGATACGGCGCTTGGCTTCAGTCTGTGGAATGGTGGAAACTGGCTTCAGTCTACGAAATGGTGGAAACTGGCTTCAGTCCGTGAAATGGTGGAAACTGGCTTCAGTATGCGGAATGGTGGAAACTGGATACAGTCCGCGGAATGGTGAAAATGGCACTTGGAAGGCTTGCTGGCTGGATCACGGAATGCGGGAGCGTTGGTGCTAACTTAACCGCAGAGTGCTGGAGCCATGGAGAGTTGGCTTGAGCACGGAGTGCTGGAGCCATGGAGAGTTGACTTGACCACAGAGTGTTGGAGCCATGGAGAGTTGACTTGACCACGGAGTGCTGGAGCCATGGAGTGTTGCAGGTTGAGTGACTGGTGTTCTTCGTTGTGGCGCGCTGCTGGTTTGGTCATGGAGCGGAGGTATTGGCACACTACTTGTTCGGCTATGGAGCATGAGTGTGGTGCGCCCAGTCATCTATTCCTGTTCATGGAGCAGTAAGGAATCCTTATTCTGTTCAAACTCTAGAAACTGTGTTCGTATGAAAAGGGGTATCGACTCTCTTATGTTTTTTGTTGTTCATCCGGCTCCGTGCTTTGCATCTGCAGTATCTGGATCCTCTTCGTCATTTGTTAGCGGTGATTGAACGAGCATTAATGGCAACAAAGAAATCTCCAATAGTTATAATCAGCAGCAAGGCGAGCCAGGAGAACTCAAAGTAGGTGCTCTCGCATGTATCCACCCAACAGTACCATCGATCTTTTCTAGAATGTGTAATAAGGTTCCGACTCCATAAGAATGAGTATCTGACCTATCCAGTGGATTTCAAAATTTACCAAACTCCGTTGCACTCTTGGGATGGATAGATGAAATAATGTCAGGGCTAATCTTGGAGATTGTGGTTACGTTGTTGTTTCATCCTTGACTTTAGGTTATTTGGTACCTAGACTTTTTGATTGCGATGATGACATGATGTGGGTGCTTGTATGGTCGAAATCTTCCGGAGACATTGAGTGAAATAGATGAGTTGAGAGACGTTCTATTGCCGATGCGCTGCTATCAAGTCTTCAAGGACTTCGTTCCAAACGACATCCTTTGAACCATCTTCTGAATCTTGGACTATTGTATGGAATAGGATGCGGTGAGCAGTCCCCAGTTATACTTCTGTTAGATCCGATGGCGTGGACGAAATGTGAATGTATCTTTGTGGCATGCTTTTGGAGTCTTTGATGCACGTGTACGGCTTCATGTTGAGAAATTATTGCGGCTCGTAAAACTTCGACAGTGATGATGTTGAAATCAGGAAAAACCTGGTTGAGGGAAGTGAAGGCATCCCATTATGGTAGTCCCCATGTGTAATTATCCTGAACCTATTTTCTCGTGGAAGATGTGCTTCTGTTGCATTCACTGGTAAGGTGGTGACTGCGTTTACGCTTCTAAACATGAAGGAGGCTTCAGTCCCCAGGTGTAGCCTACTTTAATTGTATCGCCTTGAATACACGCTAATGGGATTTGATACAATCTTATCATACTCTCCTGGATGTGATGCTGGGATGCTTGGAATATCACATGGACGAAAACATTCTGGATAACGAAGAAGTAGAAGTGTGAGATTTATGTCGTATCGTGGATCCCTCTGTCTCTTCAAGAAAAATGTTTTAGCCGCGTCTCTGGAGTTATCTCATGAATGCTTGATTGTTGTCGGGGATGGACCGTGATGAGAAGTCCCCAGTTGCACTTCTCTTTGGTTACTGAAGTTATTTTCTCTGAGTAGGCTTGGGGTCCGCTGCGGCCTCGTAAAGTGTTGCAGGTGCCTTCCAGACAGAGAGGTGATGATATTCTTATGCTACACCTTTTAAGGGTGGATGACCTTGTCGTGGCTATGACTTTTTGGTTGACCATGTCTTATGAGCTTTGACAGTGAAGGGATCCCGTGTAGAGCCTCAGTCTCCGAGTGGGGTTTACATGTTTCTATCTTGTATGGTTGGTGAATTGACCACAATAAAGATATCATCTTGCATTCGTACTGGTGACTCTATTAATTCTTCTTCGTGAAAATTTGTAGTGGTTGTTGCTATGGTAAAGCTCTGGCTGGTATCGACAAACGAGCAGCAACAGTTCTTGGCAGCAAATGTGATCAGATGAGACTACATCATCGTGGGAACCAAAATAGGTTAGCTGGAATTACATGGGTGTCCATGGAAGTAAAGGGATCTGCTGGATGCGTAAGCGAGTTAACTGTCCACGACCACGAGGTTTGGCGAGATGGATCAAAAAGTGGCCACAACTGCGATCCTTGGCTGGCTGTGATCACGATCCTTGACATGGAGTAGTGTGGTGGCTACGGGTACGAACCTTAGAAGGAAGGAGTGGCGGCTACGGCATGATCCTTGGCAAGAAGAAGTGGCGGATACAGCACGATCCTTGGCAGGAAGGAGGCGTTGAAGCGGCTTCGTCTCTTGGAGAGGACGTTGAATCTTATGGAGCAAAACGCCGAAGCTTCGGCTTCGGATCCTGGAGCAGCTTATGGAGAGAATGCTGAAGCGGAGCGGCTGTTTGAGCGAACGTTGAAGCGGAGCGACTTATGGAGAGAACGTTGAAGCGGAGCCGCTGCTGGAGAATGTTGAAGTGAAGCCGCTGCTGGAGAGAACGTCGAAGCGGATCCGCTGCTGGAGAGAACGTTGAAGTGGAGCCGTTGTTGGAGAACGTTGAAGCGGATCCTGGAGAAAACTCCAGTGAGGGCGCTATTAACCCTTGACTTCGAAAAACGACTTGATACGATATGGCACATAAGAAGACGACACAAATAGTGCTGGTCGGAAAGTCGTGTTTTTCTCCTCATGGGAAAGAATACGCTTCTTCTGTTTGATTTTTCCTTGCAACTCCCAGAGCCTTAATGGTTACAATGTTGAAGTCGGAGGCCGCGTAAATTAGCATGCTTCCAAACCCGACATCCTTCAAGTGAACAGTGGTTAGGAGTCCCCAGTTCCATCTATCAATCTTGCTTTCCAGGAGAAGTTAGGGTTTGGGAACGGCCGCCCTGGCTGGAAACGACTGCTTTCCTGATGCAGTGCGGTTGAGGGATGCAAATATGTCTTGACGCTGCGCCTTGGAGAAATATAGAATCTCACATAAATGTTTCATCATAGAATGCACGATTTTGTGGGAGAAGTCCCCAGAAATCATGCAGCTCCTGATGGGAAGAGGGTCTCTGTGAACTCAGAAGGGTTGCTGATTTTCTTTGCCCCGATTTTGGAGAAGTAGTTCCTGATCTTCACATATGATGAAATTGGATTGCTGATTCCTTTCTACTGGGCGTTCAAGAGCAACGCGAGCCTCTTCATCTATAAACGCGCATCATGCTGAAGTGTCTGCCGGATGTTAAAAGTATTCCTTGTCAGCTCCATCTGGGGTTGACGTGAGTCTTGTGGTAGTCGCTCTGTTACGGTCTTGAGGAAAATAGGTATATCTTTCTTAGTTGTATCCATGTCCATATGAGCCTTACGAGAACCTTTTGTCTTTCCATCAAATCAACAGTGGTAAGAGGAGATCGGCTTCTTCTGGATCTTCTAGTCTCTCGTCCTGATGGTGGAGTAGCAGCGGCTCTGATGACGGTTGGAGCTGTCACACTTGAAGAAACGTTGTGAGTGGCGGCGCGGCTCTGGCTCTGGTGATCGGCGGTGTAACACCTGGAGGAACGTTTTCCGTGCTGCTAGTGTTGTTGGTAGAGTCTGCGGCACCGCGGGTATTGATCATGCTGACAGGTGGTATATTGATGTCACTGGAAGGAATGTTGATATCAATGGCGTTTTCAGCACCGGTGGCATCAGGGTTTGTTGCTGACCCGGACCTGAGTTATACCATCTTGAAATTGGGATTGAAAAATGAAATTGGAAATTAGTATTGCAACCGAGAGATTAATCTCCCACTGTGGTCGCCAAATTGTTTGAGGGTGAAAACCGTTTCTGTTGGTTTTGGTAATTTTGGATGTGTGGATGAGAAACGAGTTTAGACCCTAATCAATGCATTGCAAGGGAGTATTTTTGATTCGAGAGATCAATTTGTATAATCCTGTCCTAAACCAAGAAATGGTCGTTCCAGGCTTGCTTCAGTCACAAAGTGAAGGAGAAGAGTTGGTCTTAGGGAGGGAAGCGAAAAGAGTGTTGAGACCAGTTGCGTGCATGCCAGTGGCACGGTGGTGCAAGTGGCGCCTGGCGTAGCCATGGCCACTAGGTTTAGGCAGCTGGTCGCCTGAAACTTGCCAAAAGTATGTCAGTTAGGTGGCGAACTTGGATGGTTGAGATTGCATCTCATGAGGAAGGATGACCATTGATTATGGCCGCATCTTGTTGTTTAGCGAAGTGGCGCCATTGGCATAGTGGCGCCTGGTGGAGCCACGACATAGCGGCATGCCAGTGGCGTAGCCGTGGCATAGCGGCATGCCAATGGTGTAGCCGTGGCATAGCAACATGTTAGTAGCCGTGGCATATCGGCATGTCCAAATCCAAGATTTGGCTCCATGGCCAATGTTAGGGCTTGACGGCATGGCCAATGCTAGGGTTTGGTGTCCAGGAGAATGCTAGAGTTTGGCGTCGTGGCCAAAGTTAGGGCTTGGCGTCGTGGCCAAAGTTAGGGCTTGGCGGCGTGTCCAATGCTAGAATTTGGTGTTGTGGCCAAAGTTAGGGCTTGGCGGCGTGGCCAATGCTAGAATTTGGCGTCGTGGCCAAAGTTAGGGCTTGGCGGCGTGGCCAAGGCTAGGATTTAGCGTCGTGGCCAAAGTTAGGGCTTGGCGGCGTGGCCAAGGCTAGGGTTTGGCGTCGTAGCCAAAGTTAGGGATTGCTATGGGTGGCATGTTTGGCGTGTCGTTTGGCATGTGCGCCTGGAATGCTTGTTTTGGCATGTTTGGCATGGCGTTTGTATGTTGGCGCGGTTTTGGGAAGCCAACATGGTATGGCGACCTATTGACACATTTTCCACCTCTTTTAAAGTTGTGGCAGGTTTAGAACAACCTGATTGGTCGATTCAAAAAGGGGGGCAGGCCTCATTCTAAATGTGTGTAGTGCATTTGGAGCGACCTGATTGGTCGACGGAAAGAGGGCCGACAAGCTAGGGTGTGGCCACACCTCCAGCGCTGTGGCGGATTTAAAGCGACCTGATTGGTCGATGGAAAGGGGGTCGGCAAGCTAGGGCGTGGCCACACTTCCAGTGCGCTATGGCGGATTTAAAGCGACCTGATTGGTCGATGGAAAGGAGGTTGGAAAGCAACATGAGTAGGGCCTCTTTCTAAATGCATGTGGCGCATTTGGAGCGACCTGATTGGTCGATGGAAAGAGGGCCGGCAAGCTAGGGCGTGGCCACACTTCCAGCGCGTTGTGGCGGATTTAAAGCGACCTGATTGGTCGATGGAAAGGGGGCCAACAAGCAACATGGGGTCCGCCTCATTCTAAATGCGTGGGAAGCATTTGGAGCGATCTGATTGGTCGATGGAAAGATGTCCGGCAAGCTAGGGCATGGCCACACTTCCAATGCACTGTGGCGGGTTTAATACGACCTAATTTGTCGAGGGAAATAGGGCCGGTGAGGTGATAGACACATTTTTGTGTCTAATTTGTCCTCAATGTTCGTATTGTTGGAACTCTATTTTTGTACTAATATTGTGTTTTTATGTATTTTTAGGAAATAAACATTTTTGGAAAATTCGGCTCGAAAAGTTGATTTTGGCACCCGGAGGACAAGTGTTATTCGGACTCTCACTTTTGGATAAGGGGTAACCTAATTACTAAGGGGCACCCCCAAGGCAGCTGCTATTCGCACCCCTACTCTGGATAGGGGGGTACCAGTTTCTTCCCCATTTGAACCGAGTTTTGGCGGGAAAAATAGTTCTTCACCTGCGTAATTGTTGAAGCAAATTTTGGACGTGATATAAGGAGATTCAAGGGCTAGTTTTCATTGGGTTGGACCTGTTATAGCCTAACAGGGATGGTATGGGTGTTCGAATCGAGTTATTTGGGCTGGATAATCGTGGGATGCAAAACAGGGAAAATATTCTCAAAACAAGGAAGATATTCTATTCTCGGAATTTTTGGATGGAAGATACGTGCATGGGTCGTCTGTATTGGTTGGAAACAAATTCTACAGCTCAGAGAAGACGCGTGAAAGAGATAAACCAGGAAACAAATCCCGTAACAAGTCAGAAGAATAAAAAAAAATATATCGAAAATATTCTCTTCACTGCCGGATTATATTGAAGTTATTACAAAGATTTGGTCGACCTGTTGAGTATAAATAGGTTACTGGGGTTGAGTAGAAAGGGTGTCGAGAGTTTGGGGTCGAGAGAAGGTCCAGAGAAGCAGAAATCAAGAGTTGATGAAACTCTGTTTCTGCTGCTGCTGATGATGAAGAACACCAAGAACACGAAGAACAGACTCGCAAGGACAGTCGTTTATCAACAGTGTCTAAGACGCACAGCCGTGGGTCGCAGTGCAGTCTAAACAGCAGCAACACTTGTGTTTTATCGTTCATTCTGTGACGCTTTTTGTGCGTCACAGATTACAGTTTTACACCATTTTCTCCTTTTCTCTCCATTGTAAACACCATTTGAGCTATAAAAATATATTTTGAGCGTGTTTTCATCATGAGGAGCTAAAACCCAACATTGGGACGACGGAGGAGGCTGAATTTCATCCTTGGGGTAATTTATTTTATTCTTTTTTATGACTTTTGCATTAATCTAAAATTGAAATATGATTTGAATTAATTGGTTGTTATTTAATTTGATGATGTATGCTTAGCTTAGTTGTTTTGATACATCATGCTTAGGACTTACAATCAATGTTTTAAGAATCTATCTTGGCAAAATCAGAGTCTATGTTAATTTTATTGAGTTTTATTTGTCAAAGAATATATGAATGAACCTTGTGTAGTGAATTCAGCCAAGTCCTTAGTCCCAGTACCTCTCACCCATTGTTAATATTTTTGTATATATATTTTTATTAAATCTAAAAATTCCATTTCCTTCACAAGTCTGAAACGAATCCTATTTACTACAATCACATCAAAAAAACACTATCATTTTGGCGCCGCCGACGCGGATTTGTGCTTAGGTAGAATTTTTAGGTTTTTATTATTATTCTATTTGTTCTTTTTACGCCTCTTTGGTTGTGTCTTTGTATTACAGGTTTGAAGTTGGATACTAAAGACCTTGGAATCAAAGCTTAAAGCTAAAAGAGAAGGAAAAAAGACAAAGCAAAAAAATAAAGAAAAAAAGAGAGAAAAAAAAACAAAAAAGGAGAGAGAATTATTATTTTATTTTTTTTAAGAGACTGGACTTTGGACAATTTATTTTAATTTTAAACCCTACGGAAGGGTTATATAAAAAAAAATTATATATAAACTGTGTGCAGGGAAGGACGACGATTACTATATCGTCTCGGCCCCTCAGGTTCGTACATGACATAGGAGTCGTGTCCCGATTCGACTTCAACGGTTCATCCCCCGTCTGGTACGGGAGGTAAGTCTACGAAACACTAGCGAATCTCCTGTAAGCGAGTTACTGTATTCCTTAAGGTGATTCATTGATTGAGGACGAATTTGGACTGTTTTTAAATTCCTAGTAAAGGGCAAGGCCTGGCCAATACAAGATAAGGGTTCAGATTTCATCACCGCTCCCTTCTTGCCCGCCTTAGGTAAACGAAACCTAACGCGAACCCAAGCTTAAAATTTGATTAGAACGAGACCGATAGGGTAACGAGCTTGGTAGGAAAATCTTTCGAAAAATATTGGTTACTCTTTTAAGCATACTTCAAAGTTCTTGATGGTTTCTGTAAGTTGAATGCGTGAATGCGCCGCCTTGTAATACCGGTGAGGCTTTGGGTATCAAAGCTCCACTGAGCTTCCCGCGCCTCGGTTCAACTTACATTAGCTCGGATTGATTCCAGAGGGGTGTGCTCAAATTGTAACGAATTCCTTTTCGAAGGAATAGAAGCTGGTCTAGAAAACAATCTAAGTGGAGCCATCATGCTTTTTGTTTACTAGATTCTATAGGTTTGATGTGGTCGAGTCAGCCTTGTTTGTGATTGTGTAGAATTCCCTTGCAATTAAGAATGTCGAACTGGTATGATAGAAGCCAATACAATGAGTATCGATCTGAATTTGAATATGGACATCATCATTTTTATGACCATGGTGGGAATAGTAGTTGGGAACGCCAACCTTTTCAAGGTTATGGTTCATACCATGGTGAGCCCAATTACTATCCACACGCGAATTGGTCTTACGAGCAAGAAAATCAGGAACACTGTAATACTGGTTACTCGTTTTTGGAAACTAGTTATGATTATGATATTTTTGAACCTGTTCCATCTCTAGAAGAGACCCAACAACGGATTGAAAGGACGTATAAACGTTTAGTTCCAATGAATAGTTCAAAAGAAGAGTGTACATGATATTCTGAGATGATAAACGAGAGTGGTGAACGTATAAGTGTTATGCTCAGTGAAATTCAGGCACGTCTAGAGGCAGAAAATGAACAGTTGGCTAATGCTGCTCGAAATAATCTAAATTTCCAAAATAGGGTTTCTAATTCTACCCTTGATATCAATAGTGAATATTTGCCTAATTTAGAGGACGAGGCTAGAATAAAAGACACTACTTATTTAGATAAGGTTCAATCATCTTTGTACTATTATGATGATGAGGATAGTAGTAATGAAGAATCTGAAATATGTAGGCATAGTGATCAGGAATCTATTAATCCAATTGAGCTTTATAATGATTATATTATTTCTAGTTCAAATCCAAATAACTTTTATGATTATTCACCTATTCAAAAGGACGAGGATTTCATTAGGGATACCACCGTTTTAGACGATGTAGTTTTTCCTTTTGATTACGAAGCCGATAGTGGTTTATTCCGAAAATGCTATTTTAGAGTCTAGCGACTTAGAAACAATAGTATTAGATGAAGAAGATATACCCGTAGAGATGAGTAAAGATGCACTACCTGATAATAAATTAGAAGAATCAATTGACCATTTTCAAGAATCTAATGATCCAGAAATTAGGGAGATTGTAACTAGTCTATCTAGAGACACTGAAAACTCTAAGTTTGGGGGTGATTATCACCTTCCTAGTGCATTACCTTTAACTCTCAGAAAGTCCCTTCACTTAGGACTTGGTATCTTTGCCTCGACAATTTTACAAGATTACCTTCATACTCGTTTCCCCGGACCTAATGATGTCCAGGAAGAAGTTCAGTCGTTAGAAACCCATCCTCTGGTTGATGTGGTTTTCCCAGGCTATGATCCCCAGATTGAATTTGTTTTCCCACCAAATAGTTTTCTTCCAACTGTGGGAATGTTTATATTCCAAATGTGTCGAATATTAAGTTGTGAGACTAAACCTAAATGCTTTAGGAAATTAGAATCGATACATTTGCTTAAGAATGACCACTACTCTCATTGTGGTCAATTATGTAAGTCAAATCTTATTGACTTAGAGGATCCTCAGTTATTTAGGTTATTATTGTGCGCTTCTAAGATCATATTTGAGTTTTTCCGTACTCTAGGACCTAATTATTCGGATCCCACCTATGAAGAAACGCAGCCAATGAAAATTTTCTATTTAGACCCTTTCATAGAATCTGAACCTGAACCACAATTAGATATAAATTTCTTAATCAGGAAACTAAGTAAGGGCATGCTAGTCTTGTTCACTTTCTTGGTTCATTGCAGTTTCCTTTGGTCAGCTCTATTTAGTTTTGAAGACCCACAGTTATTTCGACTAATACTTTATGGTTCGAGTTGACTAATCCTTTCCTAAGTCTGGCTGAAGACTTTAAACTTAGCACTTCTTGGGAGGTATCCCATGATCATGCAACACGGTAATATCTTTCCTTAACTCTTTCGCTTCAAATGGTAACAGTTTCTCCTTGTTCATGCTTTTAGTTTCATCTTTAGAACATTGAGGACAATGTTAGATTTAATTCTGGGGGTATGGGAAAATCTTTTAGTTGCAATAAATAAATACGCTCCAGAGCCTAGAGATTTATGCGTATTCAGGATGACACTAACTAATCTAAGTGGATGGAAGCATCTTGGTTGTAGGAGTTGAGGAACCAATCTGATTAGATGGAAACATCTATAAAGTCTATTCATAAAAGCACAAAGCTCAGGTGTTAAAAATAACATGATAGTTGCACCATATCTCGTTGAGTCCTTTTCATTTCTTTTTTTATTTTATTTTTAAACTATGTTTCTCTAAGTGATTAGGTGGGGCACACGATTCAAGTTGTTACCACTGCTAGGGTGAATTAGAGTGACTGAGTTACTAAAAAAAAAGAAAAGACCGGATCAGTTAGACCAATCAGAATAAGTATTAACACTTGGATAGCAATATGCAAGCGTGGAATGCAGGACCCGTGGGAACTATCGTGTAATCTGCTGACAAGAAGCATGCGCTTGGATCAAAAAGATCTATTCATGCCGTTAAGTTAAAAAAAAAAAAGGTTATTGTTCTGTGTAATCAACTGCTGGTTCCCTTGTATTTGCCAGTTTGTTGATCTAGATTTAAGTTATTGACCACTGGTTCCCTTGTATATGCCAATTGTGTTGATATTAGTCAGACCGGTATCTCAGTCCATTAGGATAGGTTCATTCTGGCAGTGGCCTTCAGACAGATATGTGAAACATCGATCATTTGGTTAACATCAAAACCATCTACATTTTTCTATTTCCATCTCCTTTTTCTATCCATATGATTAGTTTGACTCCGAATATGATGTCCATAGTGCGACTATATGAGTAGAGCTCTGTCACTTATATATGAATTTTAGTATGCTTGAGTGCAAACTCGTGTACAACAATTGGAATTTCGCATCAGGGTACTTCATCTTATAGTCAATAAGTATGCCAACCAAGGAGATTCTTTAGTGCCTTCCAAGGTTCTGCATAGATAAGCTAGGGTCTGGAGTAATGGTTTTGTGGGCACACCTCTGGTAAACCCTCCCGAGATTAACTCGGTTTTATTTATTTTTTATTAGTTTTGCTCGAGGATTAGCAAATAATAAGTTTGGGGGTATTTGATAGACACATTTTTGTGTCTAATTTGTCCTCAATGTTCGTATTGTTGGAACTCTATTTTTGTACTAATATTGTGTTTTTATGTATTTTTAGGAAATAAACATTTTTGGAAAATTCGGCTCGAAAAGTTGATTTTGGCACCAGGAGGACAAGTGTTATTCGGACTCTTGCTTTTGGATAAGGGGTAACCTAATTACTAAGGGTCGCCCCCAGGGCAGCTGCTATTCGCACCCCTACTCTGGATAGGGGGATACCAGTTTCTTCCCCATTTGAACCGAGTTTTGGCGGGAAAAATAGTTCGTCACCTGCGTAATTGTTGAAGCAAATTTTGGACGTGATATAAGGAGATTCAAGGGCTAGTTTTCATTGGGTTGGACCTGTTATAGCCTAACAGGGATGGTATGGGTGTTCGAATCGAGTTATTTGGGCTGGATAATCGTGGGATGCAAAACAGGGAAGATATTCTCAAAACAGGGAAGATATTCTATTCTCGGAATTTTTGGATGGAAGATACGTGCATGGGTAGTCTGTATTGGTTGGAAACAAATTTTACAGCTCAGAGAAGACGCGTGAAAGAGATAAACCAGGAAACAAATCCCGTAACAAGTCAGAAGAATAAAAAAAAATATATCGGAAATATTCTCTTCACTGCCGGATTATATTGAAGTTATTACAAAGATTTGGTTGACCTGTTGAGTATAAATAGGTTGCTTGGGTTGAGTAGAAAGGGTTTCGAGAGTTTGGGGTCGAGAGAAGGTCCAGAGAAGCAGAAATCAAGAGTTGATGAAACTCTGTTTCTGCTGCTGATGATGAAGAACACCAAGAACACGAAGAACAGACTCGCAAGGACAGTCGTTTATCAACAGTGTCTAAGACGCACAGCCGTGGGTCGCAGTGCAGTCTAAACAGCAGCAACACTTGTGTTTTATCGTTCATTCTGTGACGCTTTTTTGTGCGTCACAGATTACAGTTTTACACCATTTTCTCCTTTTCTCTCCATTGTAAACCATTTGAGCTATAAAAATATATTTTGAGCGTGTTTTCATCATGAGGAGCTAAAACCCAACACTGGGACGACGGAGGAGGCTGAATTTCATCCTTGGGGTAATTTATTTTATTCTTTTTTATGACTTTTGCATTAATCTAAAATTGAAATATGATTTGAATTAATTGGTTTTTATTTAATTTGATGATGTATGCTTAGCTTAGTTGTTTTGATACATCATGCTTAGGACTTACAATCAATGTTTTAAGAATCTATCTTGGCAAAATCAGAGTCTATGTTAATTTTATTGAGTTTTATTTGTCAAAGAATATATGAATGAACCTTGTGTAGTGAATTCAGCCAAATCCTTAGTCCCAGTACCTCTCACCCATTGTTAATATTTTTGTATATATATTTTTATTAAATCTAAAAATTCCATTTCCTTCACAAGTATGAAACGAATCGTATTTACTACAATCACATCAAAAAAAACACTATCATTTTGGCGCCGCCGACGCGGATTTGTGCGTAGGTAGAATTTTTAGGTTTTTATTATTATTCCGTTTGTTATTTTTACGTCTCTTTGGTTGTGTCTTTGTATTATAGGTTTGAAGTTGGATACTAAAGACCTTGGAATCAAAGCTTAAAGCTAAATGAGAAGGAAAAAAGACAAAGCAAAAAAATAAAGAAAAAAAGAGAGAAAAAAACAAAAAAGGAGAGAGAATTATTATTTTATTTTTTAAGAGACTTTCCATTTTTTTTTGTAATTATTATTATTATTTTTTGTATTTCTTTTCATTGGACTGGACTTTGGACAATTTATTTTAATTTTAAGCCCTACGGAAGGGTTATATAAAAAAAATTTATATATAAACTGTGTGCAGGGAAGGACGACGATTACTATATCGTCTCGGCCCTCGGGTTCGTACATGACATAGGAGTCGTGGCCCGAGTCGACTTCAACGGTTCATCCCCCGTCTGGTACGGGAGGTAAGTCCATCGAAACACTCGCGAATCTCCTGTAAGCGAGTTACTGTATTCCTTAAGGTGATTCATTGATTGAGGACGAATTTGGACTGTTTTTTAATTCCTATTAAAGGGAAAGGCCTGGCCAATACAAGATAAGGGTTCGGATTTCATCACCGCTCCCTTCTTGCCCGCCTTAGGTAAACGAAACCTAACGCGAACCCAAGCTTAAAATTTGATTAGAACGAGACCGATAGGGTAACGAGCTTGGTAGGAAAATCTTTCGAAAAATATTGGTTACTCTTTTAAGCATACTTCAAAGTTCTTGATGGTTTCTGTAAGTTGAATGCGTGAATGCGCCGCCTTGTAATACCGGTGAGGCTTTGGGTATCAAAGCTCCACTGAGCTTCCCTCGCCTCGATTCAACTTACATTAGCTCGGATTGATTCCAGAGGGGTGTGCTCAAATTGTAACGAATTCCTTTTCGAAGGAATAGAAGCTGGTCTAGACAACAATCTAAGTGGAGCCATCATGCTTTTTGTTTGCTAGATTCTATAGGTTTGATTTGGTCGAGTCAGCCTTGTTTGTGATTGTGTAGAATTCCCTTGCAATTAAGAATGTCGAACTGGTATGATAGAAGCCAATACAATGAGTATCGATCTGAATTTGAATATGGACATCATCATTTTTATGACCATGGTGGGAATAGTAGTTGGGAATGCCAACCTTTTCAAGGTTATGGTTCATACCATGGTGAGCCCAATTACTATCCACACGCGAATTGGTCTTACGAGCAAGAAAATCAGGAACACTGTAGTACTGGTTACTCGTTTTTGGAAACTAGTTCTGATTATGATATTTTTGAACTTGTTCCATCTCTAGAAGAGACCCAACAACGGATTGAAAGGACGTATAAACGTTTAGTTCCAATGAATAGTTCAAAAGAAGAGTGTACACGATATTCTGAGATGATAAACGAGAGTGGTGAACGTATAAGTGTTATGCTCAGTGAAATTCAGGCACATCTAGAGGCAGAAAATGAACAGTTGGCTAATGCTGCTCGAAATAATCTAAATTTCCAAAATAGGGTTTCAAATTATACCCTTGATATCAATAGTGAATGTTTGCCTAATTTAGAGGACGAGGCTAGAATAAAAGACACTACTTATTTAGATAAGGTTCAATCATCTTTGTACTATTATGATGATGAGGATAGTAGTAATGAAGAATCTGAAATATGTAGGCATAGTGATCAGGAATCTATTAATCCAATTGAGCTTTATAATGATTATATTATTTCTAGTTCAAATCCAAATAATTTTTATGATTATTCACCTATTCAAAAGGACGAGGATTTGATTAGGGATACCACCGTTTTAGACGATGTAGTTTTTCCTTTTGATTACGAAGCCGATAGTGGTTTAGAGGAACGGGTTTATTCCGAAAATGCTGTTTTAGAGTCTAGAGGCTTAGAAACAATAGTATTAGATGAAGAAGATATACCCGTAGAGATGAGTAAATATGCACTACCTGATAATAAATTAGAAGAATTAATTGACCATTTTCAAGAATCTAATGATCCAAAAATTAGGGACATTGTAACTAGTCTATCTAGAGACACTGAAAACTCTAAGTTTGGGGGTGATTATCACCTTCCTACTGCCTTACCTTTAACTCTCAGAAAGTCCCTTCACTTAGGACTTGATATCTCTGCCTCGAAAATTTTACAAGATTACCTTCATACTCGTTTTCCCGGACCTAATGATGTCCAGGAAGAAGTTCAGTCGTTAGAAACCCATCCTCTGGTTGATGTGGTTTTCCCAGGCTATGATCCCCAGATTGAATTTTTTTTTCCCACCAAATAGTTTTCTTCCAACTGTGGGAACGTTTATATTCCAAATGTGTCGAATATTAAGTTGTGAGACTAAACCTAAATGCTTTAGGAAATTAGAATCGATACATTTGCTTAAGAATGACCACTACTCTCATTGTGGTCAATTATGTAAGTCAAATCTTATTGACTTAGAGGATCCTCAGTTATTTAGGTTATTATTGTGCGCTTCTAAGATCATATTTGAGTTTTTCCAGACTCTATGACCTAATGATTCGGATCCCACCTATGAAGAAACGCAGCCAATGAAAATTTTCTATTTAGACCCTTTCATAGAACCTGAACCTGAACCACAATTAGATATAAATTTCTTAATCAGGAAACTAAGTAAGGGCATGCTAGTCTTGTTCACTTTCTTGGTTCATTGCAGTTTCCTTTGGTCAGCTCTATTTAGTTTTGAAGACCTACAGTTATTTTGACTAATACTTTATGGTTCGAGTTGACTAATCCTTTCCTAATTCTGGCTGAAGACTTTAAACTTAGCACTTCTTGGGAGGTATCCCATGCTCATGCAACACGGTAATATCTTTCCTTAACTCTTTCGCTTCAAATGGTAACAGTGTCTCCTTGTTCATGCTTTTAGTTTCATCTTTAGAACATTGAGGACAATGTTAGATTTAAGTCTGGGGGTATGGGAAAATCTTTTAGTTGCAATAAATAAATACGCTCCAGAGCCTAGAGATTTATGCGTATTCAGGATGACACTAACTAATCTAAGTGGATGGAAGCATCTTGGTTGTAGGAGTTGAGGAACCAATCTGATTAGATGGAAACATCTATAAAGTCTATTCATAAAAGCACAAAGCTCAGGTGTTAAAAATAACATGATAGTTGCACCATATCTCGTTGAGTCCTTTTCATTTCTTTTTTTATTTTATTTTTAAACTATGTTTCTCTAAGTGATTAGGTGGGGCACACGATTCAAGTTGTTACCACTGCTAGGGTGAATTAGAGTGACTGAGTTACTAAAAAAAAAAGAAAAGACCGGATCAGTTAGACCAATCAGAATAAGTATTAACACTTGGATAGCAATATGCATGTGTTCTCCCTGTTTCCGTCGCCTAAGCAAGCGTGGAATGCAGGACCCGTGGGAACTATCGTGTAATCTGCTGACAAGAAGCATGCGCTTGGATCAAAAAGATCTATTCATGCCGTTAAGTTAAAAAAAAAAAAAGGTTATTGTTCTGTGTAATCAACTGCTGGTTCCCTTGTATTTGCCAGTTTGTTGATCTAGATTTAAGTTATTGACCACTGGTTCCCTTGTATATGCCAATTGTGTTGATATTAGTCAGACCGGTATCTCAGTCCATTAGGATAGGTTCATTCTGGCAGTGGCCTTCAGACAGATATGTGAAACATCGATCATTTGGTTAACATCAAAACCATCTACATTTTTCTATTTCCATCTCCTTTTTCTATCCATATGATTAGTTTGACTCCAAATATGATGTCCATAGTGCGACTATATGAGTAGAGCTCTGTCACTTATATATGAATTTTAGTATGCTTGAGTGCAAACTCGTGTACAACAATTGGAATTTCGCATCAGGGTACTTCCTCTTATAGTCAATAAGTATGCCAACCAAGGAGATTCTTTAGTGCCTTCCAAGGTTCTGCATAGATAAGCTAGGGTCTGGAGTAATGGTTTTGTGGGCACACCTCTGGTAAACCCTCCCGAGATTAACTCGGTTTTATTTATTTTTTATTAGTTTTGCTCGAGGACTAGCAAATAATAAGTTTGGGGGTATTTGATAGACACATTTTTGTGTCTAATTTGTCCTCAATGTCCGTATTGTTGGAACTCTATTTTTGTACTAATATTGTGTTTTTATGTATTTTTAGGAAATAAACATTTTTGGAAATTTCGGCTCGAAAAGTTGATTTTGGCACCAGGAGGACAAGTGTTATTCGGACTCTCGCTTTTGGATAAGGGGTAACCTAATTACTAAGGGGAACCCCCAGGGCAGCTGCTATTCGCACCCCTACTCTGGATAGGGGGATACCAGTTTCTTCCCCATTTGAACCGAGTTTTGGCGGGAAAAATAGTTCTTCACCTGCGTGATTGTTGAAGCAAATTTTGGACGTGATATAAGGAGATTCAAGGGCTAGTTTTCATTGGGTTGGACCTGTTATAGCCTAACAGGGATGGTATGGGTGTTCGAATCGAGTTATTTGGGCTGGATAATCGTGGGATGCAAAACAGGGAAGATATTCTCAAAACAGGGAAGATATTTTATTCTCGGAATTTTTGGATGGAAGATACGTGCATGGGTCGACTGTATTGGTTGGAAACAAATTCTACAGCTCAGAGAAGACGCGTGAAAGAGATAAACCAGGAAACAAATCCCGTAACAAGTCAGAAGAATAAAAAAAAATATATCGAAAATATTCTCTTCACTGCCGGATTATATTGAAGTTATTACAAAGATTTGGTCGACCTGTTGAGTATAAATAGGTTGCTGGGGTTGAGTAGAAAGGGTGTCGAGAGTTTGGGGTCGAGAGAAGGTCCAGAGAAGCAGAAATCAAGAGTTGATGAAACTCTGTTTCTGCTGCTGCTACTGATGAAGAACACCAAGAACACGAAGAACAGACTCGCAAGGACAGTCGTTTATCAACAGTGTCTAAGACGCACATCCGTGGGTCGCAGTGCAGTCTAAACAGCAGCAGCACTTGTGTTTTATCGTTCATTCTGTGACGCTTTTTGTGGGTCGCTGATTACAGTTTTACACCATTTTCTCCTTTTCTCTCCATTGTAAACACCACTTGAGCTATAAAAATATATTTTGAGCGTGTTTTCATCATGAGGAGCTAAAACCCAACACTGGGACGACGGAGGAGGCTGAATTTCATCCTTGGGATAATTTATTTTATTCTTTTTTATGACTTTTGCATTAATCTAAAATTGAAATATGATTTGAATTAATTGGTTGTTATTTAATTTGATGATGTATGCTTAGCTTAGTTGTTTTGATACATCATGCTTAGGACTTACAATCAATGTTTTAAGAATCTATCTTGGAAAAATCAGAGTCTATGTTAATATTTATTGAGTTTTATTTTTCAAAGAATATATGAATGAACCTTGTGTAGTGAATTCAGCCAAATCCTTAGTCCCAGTACCTCTTACCCATTGTTAATATTTTTGTATATATATTTTTATTAAATCTAAAAATTTCATTTCCTTCACAAGTCTGAAACGAATCCTATTTACTACAATCACATCAAAAAACACTATTATGAGGCATGGGGCGTGGCCAATGGCAAATGGCGCCGGTTTGGCCTAAGCATGGCCAAGCCTCCCTTTGCTGCCGCGGCTCCCTGTTTTCTGATTCTGGGAAAGGTTTTACACCTACTGATCCATGGCGGATTAATTACCTAGTTTTCCTAGGCTTACTTTCGACAAGCAAGGTCTGGTACACTGTGCAAGGCGCAAAAGTAATTGGTTGAATTCTATGTGTTGACACCGAGTTCTTTAAGTTCATTGCCATAGAGAAGCATGCTTTCTGATTGAATACCTTATGCAAAGACCTTATCCTTGATATTTGGAAATTCGTGCTACTCTGCTGCGAGTGAACACAAATTGTCATGCCACATCAACATTAAGGGTTCAGCCGGGGAAACATAGCATAGAAAACACTCAAAGAAACTTATATTAGGCGAATATAGGCAAGGCGCCGAAATTTACAGAACATCTAGGATGGTTGCTACATGCGCCAGTCTGGATAAATTTCATAAGAAAATATTGAGTTGCTCAATAAACGTGCCAGTGAAGAGGTTGACACTCATGGGCAAGATTTTACAATTTTAACCCTAAGCTAAAAACCACCATCAACACATACTTAACCTGTCTCCTTCGGCAATTTCGAATATACACGTATGCATACTCTTGGTTTTCGGTTTATGGACTTATACACTAATGTGCGAACACACTGTATATGCTTATATCAAAAGATGGTTACATTATCAACTTTTTATTTCAATCATTGAAACATTCTTCTATAATGTCAATAGACGTTTTCACACACTATTAGCATCAGAGAAATTTTCAAGATACTGAAATAATCATTATTGAAACTTTCTAAGTCTTACACCAAATGATTGTATCACACAACCATGTAAGATGTTACTCGAAAATTTTCCCATGATATAAGATTAACTTGGTCAAAGCGAAAGCTTACCAACACATATTTCTAGAAATATGTAAACGATATATACTCAGCTCGAAATCTCAAATTTGTATAGAGAAAACTATATCGTAACACGACTTATATCTCAATATATGAGATATTAGAAATAGACTTTCCAAGTGATAGATAAGTTCAAGTCTCCACATACCTTTTGTCGAAGAAGTTCCACAAGCTCCCCTTAGTAGTTCTTCGTCTTCAAGAGATGAACTTCGAGAGATTTAAGCTCAACTACACTATCTATGTCCTAGTCCGAGACATTTACAAATAGGCTAGAAATCAAGACTTATAGTTTTGATCACTAACATTGACAAACATGCTTGAGATAGCAACGCATGCGGGTTCGACCGAGCAATGCTCTAACAGGTTGTACTAATCACACATATTGGTAATACAAAGATATTCAATGAATACCAATACCAATAAGCCTAGCGATTTCCCTTTCGATTCAAAAAACAAGTTTATGAATGTACTTCCTTTAAAGAATGTAAACATTGTTTCCTGTGAGAAATCTTCACCCATACCCATACACATAATCACAATAAAATTCATACGATTATGTCGATGTCTTATATACGAAGTTCAAAAGATAAGTGTTATACTTCATATTGTAATTCCTTAATATTACATCTATTTACTAGAGTATAATCATTCACAGCTTCGCAGTTATGTTTTCAATATAGCACGACTTGAAAGATACGTTAGGAATGAAACAGTTCAAGTCAAAATATTACTAACCTCAAGAGGAAGGATGATGTCGTCGATGTAGCTCTTTACTTCTTCACATTCTTCAAGTCTTCGAGTAATACTTGTATGTCTCATATCCTAATAACTTTCTAGTTTAACCTATACGAGGTCGACTCTAGTACATAATCAAACGACTCTTTAAATGAGTTTTGGTTCACTAAAATATCACAACCAACCTTGACATACCAACGCTTGGTGGGTTTAACCGAGAAATTCTCTAACAATATCAATCGGGCTCACAAATTACTTTCTGTTTGATTGCAGATTGTGTTGAGAAATATATATACAACTCTTGGATATATTTCCTTGATTGAGTCTGACTGTCTAGTTGATTCTCTTGGAATTATATTAGAGTTAGTCCATACAGATTGCTGAACGAAATATTGGGTATGGTTGTTAGACCCCCC